>NC_142801.1:32537719-32837719 GCF_049724085.1 Artemia sp. Qi Xiang Cuo | reverse complement strand
CAGTTTTATAACGTTTATGTCTGTAATCTCTTATTTTTCTGCTTTAATATCTTTTTGGATAAGCTAAAAATTTTAGCTATTCGTCTTTTTTCCTGTTTTGGCACTACCAATTGACTTGTGCCCGTACTCTGAAGGTTTGTTTACCAGGGCTTCCTTCTGGTAGCTCCTATAACGTTTCTAAGTTCTCTTGTCATCAGCTAGTTAAAAAGATTATTATGAACCTGCACACAAAATAATTAATTTAATAATTTGTGGCTGCCAATTTTTTTTTCTTGGGCTATTTTTTTTTTCAGAAAAAGTGGCCCTTCTGCCGAAAATACCTGGCCTTCATGGCACACAGTAATTCAGTTTTTGACATACACACACATACACACACACACACACACACACACACACACACACGCACATGCACACGTACACGCACACATACACTCACAAGCACAAGCACACGCACACTCACACGCACACGCACACGCACATGCACACGCACACGCACACACGCACACACACATTTTGAATTTGGAAAATATTAAATGTGATTTTTTAATTTTTAAGTATGTTACATGTCATTCAAAGAGATTTAAAAAAAAATTGAAAAAATATACCATGTTAAAAAAGCAATAAAAAAAAGTTAAAAAAAAATTCAAAAAAAATGGGGGGAGGGTTCCCTTGGAGGTCGGAGACAAAGGACCTTTGGAGTTTGAGGTCCCTGGTGGTTAGGGTCATTGATGCTTATGACCCTTGACGGTTCATACTCATATACACCTCACTATTTGAATTGCACGGATTTTAAAGGGTTGTTCTGAATTTCATGATAAAAATTTTTTCTTGACATCTACATCTCTATTAATATCAACTTTTTAGTATATTATAATGTTAGACCAATATTTTATATTGACAACACTGTTCAAACTGTACCTGTGTATTATACAGAACACATCGGGGAAGTAAAGGTAGGTCAACTCACAAGACCATTTTATCATCGTTAACCATTCCCATAGATTGATGCTATTCCAAATTTATAATAAATAAGCTATGAGTTAACAACCCCCTCGGGGTTACCTTAACTGGTAATCAGTTTAACCCTTTTTTAACCACCTTCATACAATCTGATCACCAATTAGCATCATTCTCAGCCCTATTATTCAATCGCCAATTAAGATCATTCATAGAGTCCAATTCGCAAATGCTATACTTTTTTTCACAAATTGAGTTAGCTTTTAGGCAAAATGATATAAAAAACATGATTATTTTAGCATACGACTGAAACCAGCATTTTCATATAGATCCCATTAAGCTATTGAACACCTTGTATAAAGGTCTCTTGTAGGCGTCAAATCTATTACGTATCTGTGCATATTCTTTGTATAGTTGATACATTTCCATTCCTCATTCTTTAATTACCCGTGACGCATTCTTAACCAACGGAAGTTGAATTGGCTATTGAAAAGTTGAAAAGGCTATTGAACCTACAAGTAATTATCCTTTTCAAAAACATCAGTAGTTAACTACACACAGATTCTTGTGTAATCCCCTGTACATCTATGAATGAACCAAAAATTGGGTGTTGCCTCAGAAACCCGTCTGCTTGCATTACACTATCTCGTCCCTAGTTCCAAATATAACACGCATGATCACTTTATAGGTCCATTATATAGAGGGATTGGTCGCTTTATACCATCTAGTTTCGGACTAATTACTACGATACTACTTATGTGTTTTTTTCTAGTGATTTTTCTCTTTGTCTTAATATTCCTTATTGCCTTTTTCTATTTTCTTTATTTACTTTTCTACTTGCTACCACGGAGACCTAATTGACATTGGGACATTTTCTATCCAACCAGACCAAAAAGACTTTAATTTAAACTAATTGATTGAAATTAAAGTTAATAAAGATTGGCGTTAAATTAAATAGGACGGTAGATAATTCTAAACGAAAAAAAAATAATATTGGAAAGATAATCTTTCAAAAAGTTCGTGGTAACAAACTGCAAGTAAGGAATAACTCAGCTCAATAGGCTAGTAGCCTAACCGAAACTCTAAAAAACGGATTTTGATGCCAATAAGTACGTCAAAAGAATCAGCTTATTATGCTGATTCCAAATATATTAGACTTATGAAGTTTAGTGTTACCCATCTAAAGTTACAAGCCTGAGAAAATTTGCCTGATTTTCGAAAAAGGAGGAACCCCCCTAAAAGTCAAGGAATCTTAATGAAAATTAAACCATCAGATTCAACTTATCACAGAACTTTACTGCAGAAGTTTCGAGCTCCTATATACAAAAATGTGGAATTTTGAATTTTTTGCCAGAAGAAAGATCACAGGTGCGTTTTAATTTGTTTTTATTTGGTTTTTCCTTGGGGGTGATCGTATCGAAATAATAGTCCTAAAAGATAGGGAGAGGATGTATTCGACTGTAAATTAAAAGTTCTAATGACCTTTTCTAAGTGACCAAAAAGGTTTGAGGGGAACTAGCCCCCATCCCATGCCCTTTTCCCCCAAAGTCGTCCGATCAAAATTTTGACATATTCATTCTGTTCAGCATAGTTGAAAGATCCAATAACTATGCTATTAGGGTAACATGACCCCCACAACCCGTGGGGAGGGGCCTGTAAGCTATGAAATTACGTACGGTATACGTTTAGTATTTGTTATAGTCCTTTTTCAAGGGGGGGGGGTTGTTCTTGGGGTGGGTTTCCATAGTGATAATATTCCTTTGGGAAGTAGATTTCCGGGGGTGAACTTCCCAGTGGAAATTTTACATTTGGGGGAAATATTTTCACGGAAGAGGGAATTTCTGGAGTGATCGGGAAAAAGACTAGAAATTAAAAAAAATTCAGATTAAAGTATGCTTAGGGGAATCTTTCAGCCTGAATTGTCCGCAAGAAATTTTACGGGGGAGGGGGAATTTCCGGCAAGGTTGGAATTGTCCGGAGAAAACTGTATGGGGGAGGAGGTGTTTTCTTATGTGGGAAAAAAATCTCACGGAGGAGTGCCCATGAGGGGAGGAATTTTTCATGGATGTTTTTTAACTGAAAGTAAGGAACAACATTAAAATTCAAAACGAACAGAAATTTTTCCGCATATGAAGGGATTTCCTCCCTCCTCAATACCATGCTCCTTAAGCTAAAGTTTGACTATTTGTCCCAACTTTTTAAGAACGACTCCTGAAACACAAGGGCCGTTTAATTAGAATTGGAAGCTTTCTGGTCCGATAATTCGGATCTTATAGATGCGTGTGTTGACGCGAAATTCTGGTTACACATGTGGGTAGATAATGGCCAACCAAGGCATGGTATAGTGAACTCCATCCGATTATATACTATGCGAAGATTCCTAAAAACCCTCGCTACACATCGTGCTCTGATTATTGAATGTGATAGTAAATCTGTAAAGCAAGACCCCAATCGCATGTGGAAATTCCTAAAAAAGAAGAAACGCAAAGAATCAGTTGATGTTCTGCCCAGTGAGAGTGAGTGGGTTAAATATTTTACGCACGAGTTTTCATCGCCTAATGCTGATCTGGAAAATAAATTTTCTACTGAGCTCGACGCGAGTCTTGCGGAATGTAAAAGTAGAGTAGTACATTATACTTTGCTTGAAGCTATAGGAATTACCATGCTATTTGCTTGAAGCTCTACACCTTTTCAAAGAGAGTCAGTACTCCCTCACATGGTATACACTACAGTTTCACGTGCACATTGTAAAAAATGATTAAACCTTTTATACCTATAAAGTGGTCAAACACGTTTTGAGACTATAGTCAAGATTGTATAAGACAATCAGACTGGTTTTTGCTATTGATTGAAAGTACACATGGAATTGCACAAGAATACACAGTAAAGTTTCACGTGCACATTTTAAAAAGCGAACAAACCTATAAAGTGGTCAAACACGTTTTGAAACTATAGTCGAGATTGTATAACACAACCAGACTGGTTTTTGAGGCAACACCCATTTTTTAGGGCCAATCAGAGACAGCGGAGGTTACTCCATATACGATAACTTGATTGGTAATTGGATTCGAATAAAAGGAGTGATTTTCATTGCAATTTATATTAGTAAGAGAATTAAATTCAGAGAGAATATTTTATTTGAGAGGATATTAGTAGAGAAAATGAGGGGAGCATTTACATTATTGGAGATTGATGGTGGAGCCGGCAGCAGCAAAGATATACGAGTACCAAACGTGGCTGTGGAAATAAAAGGAGGATGTAGACTATGCCTTGAATGGGATGATATGTATGCTAGATACGTGATATCATTAAGCAAATTGCAAATAGAGGAGTATTTATGTTTCGTTGCGAAACTGACTATTGGGCATATAGATAGACTTCAGGCAACATTAGACGCGCTAGTGAAATATATAGATGAAAACAAAACGAATCAGTGATTATTATTGTTGTAATTATACTCAATAAAATTGTTTCTAAATCAAAGGTATTTTTCTTTCTATAGTAGACTAGTGTATATTTTTAGAGTAGAAAAAAAAAATTCTGGTTAGTCTGAAGTTGGTTGTGAGAGTGTTAGGACTCTGAAAAATGGATAGATTTGAGAAAGAGCGAATCATGGGGAATTTAGTGTATATGGAAAAACGTTTGATTCTAGATGATGATTTTCTAGAGCTGTCTATTCAAAGGAAGATATTTTCTCAGGGAATGCTTGTTGATATAATGAAAACTGATTCTCCGTCATTAGACTATTGCATGAAGCTTTTATGTTGTTGTCCAAATGCAATTACACAACTTTTTGACATATTAATCACGACATGGTAAAATAATATTGTGGATATGATTTTAAACACTGCCTTAAGAATTTATGACTTTTTTTTCATAAGAAAGGTGTTCTCCGAGAAGAATTTATTCCTCTCTCTCTAACCCTGTCCATTCGTTGTTGTTGCTACCTCATTTTCATTGTGGCACTGTCAGTTTCAACACATAAGAAAATGTTCCATACATATCCACTATGCATGTACACACTGGGAAGCTGGTCATCATGTGAGAACTGCACAATGATTGATGAGTATGATGAAAAGTGTGGATTATGCAACCCGTGTAAATTGCGTAGAGGATATGCTGTACAAATTAAAGGTTGTAATTTATGTCTTGATGAGGTGTGTGACTCTCACCCTAGAGTACATCTATGCTCTAATCGTCACTATGATAAATGTAATCAGTTGGAGAATACATGTCCCGGTATGATTGGAAAGAACCCTAAGCGCGGTTTTATTTTATGGCAAAGGGATTGGTATCTGCGCGGTTTTAAATTTTTCTGGGAGGAGGAGTTAGGTCAACAATTCAACTGTCCGAGCAACAAAAGAATGTGGTTTTTACATCATCGCTGTGAACACAATGGCTACTACGATTATAAGCCCACTGATTTTTATTTGGCTGTGACGGAATGTGATTCGCTACTTGAGGACACTGTTTGTTACATTGCTTCAAATAAGCAAATTGAAACATCTGAATTCTACAGAATGAATGAGAATAGTATCATTGACTATACAAAGAGATATGACAAGAGTGAAGTTACACTCTACTGTAGAAAATGCGACCCTGACATTGCAGCACACCTAGTAGAAGATGAAATCTAAAGAGTAGAAAAGTCGTTTTTATCATGTATATACATTATTTTTATTAATAAACAATTTCACATACATTTTTAGAACATTTTATTCGTAGGGCACTTAAATCAATATTAAACACGCTTGTAAGTATATTTACCACTAGAAAGTCGTTCAATCGAGGTAAGTCAACGTAGATGTCGAGAAACTGTTTGTAGGTATAGCCACGACATCTGAACATGAAAAAGAGTAGTGCATGAAAGCCACATGTCTTAGTCGTTAAATCCTGTAGTCTTCGTTGATTTTGAATAATAGTTTTCCCACTGCTTTCAATAAAGTTGCTGATGTGTGGAGTGTAGAATTTATACGACAGGCAAAGAGGATAAAAAAATTCAATATTCTTCGCTGTTTGAAAGATGCATAGGCAATGGCCTGTCTTCAAAGTCGATGGACTGCTATTAACAATGATTAGGGCATTGTTAACACATGGAATTTTTTTAATGAAGTCCGATGGTATGCATTAGGACTTGTACTGTGACATGTATGGATCCATACTAAATACGGTGATTATTTGGTTTGTGTTCATGGTGCTAGGTCTAGTAGAATACTGCCGTCGGGTGTGATTTCCCAATAGGTTTCAAATTGACTCAATGATATTAGCGTGATACTCTCAGTCAAAGCATTGGCAAATGTGCACTCTAAACGTACATTTCCCGTTCGTAATATACTCATATTATGGGTCCAAGAGATGACTAAAACAACTACGCCGTGAAGTTTTGAAAACATTGAGTTAGCTTTACCCTTATCAAATAGCAGTGAGCCATGATATAGTGATTGCATGGTCAACTCGTACAGAGTTCAATGGGATTTTTTGTCAAATGATAGAGTGTACAGTGGAATACTATTCACTTTGCACAAAAGGCTAGATAGACCAAAAAAATTAAAATCATGGGGGGATTCAATCCAGGATCCAACAGCACTGCCACTCTTCACAAAGGCCAAAGCCAATTTTGATGGGATTTCCCCATTGATAAATGATGAATCGGTATAGCTACGAGAACCAGTGGCAATGTGACGTTGATTGGTGATCGTATGGGGGACAAGAAGTTTAATGTTGTTGCCATTGGCTCTTAGCTTTTCCACTGCCAATGGAACAGAGCTCATAACCTTTTTTTTTGAACGTGGAGAATTGCCGATGTGATAATGACATTTGCATCGGGTGCTTCAGGAAGTGTTTTTCTCAAAATGAAATTCGATGGGGCCAGTTGCAACTTTATGTCAATCTTGACATTGGGGGGTAACCATTGGGATATATTGAATATCTCATGATTTAATTTTCCAACTAGATGATACTCCTGGCTCACTTTAGTAGTCAACTCGCCGTCAGTATCAACACCTGATCGATATTCATAGCCCAATGACTGTCCTCTCAACTCCTTATAAGCCTTTGGTGTCATCATCATAAATTGTATGTAGATTGCATTGTTGGATAAAATATTGCTAGTGCTCACCAATGTTCCATTAATAAATACATTAATTTGTTTGAACAGGTTGTGTAGAATACAGTTTTCGTAGGAGAGACCATCGGCAACAGTTGGAGTTGTATTGATGGAGTTGTAAATCAATAAATGTTGATGACGAATCAATGAAATAGTCTTCATTGGAAAATATTTTGAAAGTGTATATTTTCTGAGAGGGGTTGCTGGGGGTGAAATTGTTCATAGTAGCCATACTTGACACTGACATCAACATTTTCAGCATTTAACAGATTCAATGAGGAACTGATTGATGGATGTGATTCCTTGTGAGGAAGATAAGTCATCTTAAGAGAAGAAATTCTTCTTTGATCTAACAACCTTTTTCTTTTTCTTCTTCTTATTGGTCTTCCTTGTTTTATTCCTCAAAGTCCTTGTTGATGTTCTTCGCTTCCCGCCTGGGTAGAGACTGATGAGTGAATGACGCGCGCGCATCCTTTTCAATCCCTTCCCATTTTGCTGAGATTTTAATTCCTCACCAACGGCTCTTGCTGAAGATCTAATATTTTCCTTAACACTCTCGTTGAAATTCTTACCCAACCCCCAGTCCTGTAGTAATGAGGCAGCAAAATTTGATGCAGCAGGTACAAGATATTTTCTGGCAAGGGGTAGTGCAGAATGAAATAGCCTAGCAAACCAGCTACCAAAACCATAGCCAGACATTGTAGTATGCCCCTTGTAGTAGTCCAATCCATTGCCTATTTGACGTGGACTCAGGGCACCAGCATAGCAATCGATATCGGGACAGACAAATGGAATTCTTCTATTGTTCATTTTAGTCGGTGGTGTCGCCGACAATAGGTCGAAAATGACAAGTAATCACTGCTAAGCCTCTTTTTATTGCTAGAGGATCACCCAATTCACTTCTTAGTGTTAACTGACAGAGTTCCAAATACGAAGTGTTTACAGGAACATACTGAAGATGCTTTATATTATAGTGATGAACAAGTTTATGAGTTGTTTTTTGTTCAAGAACACGTAGGAGGGGAACATTTGAATTACCAACTCTCGATGTTTTCACAAAGGATGCATAGAGAAATATGCATGAGTCCGAGGCGAAACCAGGTGGATAATGGGCAAAAATAACTTGATCCATCCCGTAAACAGTGCTCATTGATCATATTCTGTTTAAAGCCAAGAACGTCTCTCAGATTATCATTGAGAATAATCATTTCAGTGTCAACAGGTGAGGTAATGTAAATTCTATCGTGTTCCACTGAATAATTAAAATGGAACGTACCATTCCTACGATGAGAGATTTTTCTATCGATTGTACGACACAAATCTGTCATACCATAATATTCAATATAATTCAATTTGACATGTGAATATTCGCTAGATTTAAGTGCTTCAACCCATTCATACTCGACAAAGAGTGACCAATCGAATGGTATAACTTTTATATCATACACACGATCCTTTCTCAGGATGTCATAGGTATTTTTGAGAATACAGTCGACAAGAGCCAGTTCATACGCACCGTCAAATTTGATGGCGGGGGAGAGTTTCGTCAAAAAATCACTTGTTTTATTCGAGTCATTTTAGAGAGGATCGCAAACGTATGACATAAAAGTTATGAAGAAATCACTAGAAAGTGTCAGTATGTTCAATTCTGATTCAAAGATCAATCTCAGAAATACAACCTTACCACCAATTAAGTAACTATCTCCTACATCTGTTGACAAGACTCTTTAATATATTTTCAAGTTGATAAATTTCACTATTATTTTTAACTTTTTGTAGTTCGTAGTCATAATAGCCGACGAGAATCTCTTTATCTTTGACATCGTGAAAGCGATAAGTTATGGGTTTAGTGTCTAGAATTTTTTATACTTTAAAAAGTTCTGTGGACCACAAGTAATTCCCCTTTTCAAAAATATTAGTTGTTCTATTAATTCGAACAGTCTTTTTTCTTCTTGACAATCATTTCATTGGAATATGGTTTAAGAAAGGTGTCAATTGTATCATGATCAGAATGATGAACTTCCATTGGGGTTGAGTTGGACAATGATCGATGAGGTCGTTGATTATAAATCAACATGATTTTATCTAAATCATGAATAAAAGTAGATGTATTTTTCAATGTACAATATCTTGAAATTTAAAGTCGAATAGTTCTTATCAATCGTTCGGTCAATGCAGCCTTTATAGGACAGTGACTTTGATAGAGCAGTGTATTATATTTCTCTAGTACTTTTGCAGCATGTGAATTAGCAAATTCACTACCGCGATCCGTTTAAATTTTTTTATACGAATACTGTTCGAGAATACGTTCAACGGCCTGAGAAACTTCAACACCTCTCTTTGAACGCAATGGAATGGCATATGCATAGAGACTAAAAACACTGATTGCAAGTAGAATGTACTTGTACGGTGTATTGTGACGTCTTTGAATCTCATCTAGAGTTAAGAGATCTGCTTGCATTATATGCAATGGGAAAAAGGCTTTAGTTTTTCGATAATGATTAGCACGAAGCCTATGATTTCTATGCAGAGTGTAATTTGACTCATTTTGTA
Organism: Artemia sp. Qi Xiang Cuo; assembly: GCF_049724085.1. NCBI lineage: Eukaryota > Metazoa > Arthropoda > Branchiopoda > Anostraca > Artemiidae > Artemia > Artemia sp. Qi Xiang Cuo. The sequence continues at coordinate 32,828,103 of NC_142801.1, read as the reverse complement.
GATAGTCTTGTACACTTTTAGCGTGAACACCAGTGACTTTGGAAAGAGTGGTGGGGGAACTTAAACTCCCCACTTCACCAATATTTTCATAAACACGTTTCAGAACTTCAACCATTTTGAATGTAAACGTGTGGTGTAACGTCCACTACCCTGTTGTATACTGGTAGTTGGTGGTGGTGGTGGTGAAGTTGACTTGATATGTCTTCGCTTATGTCTAGCTATCAATGGTGTGCTGCTGCTCCTTATCGTAAAGTTTCCACTAGGCGTGCTAGTATTTTCCAAAATTGACTTAAAATCTTCTTCTTCTTCTTCATGTTCATATTTTAATGGTGTTGTTGATGATGATGACGATGCATGTTCATTTAATTTCTTAGAATTTGCCTATTGCTAATAAGGCTTTTGGGGAAGTTTAATGTATTTAGAAAGTTGTATAGATGAGTGTCAAATGATAAAAGTCCTTTAAGATTTGTAACAATATCATAGATGAAATCAAGTAGATTATAGCTTTTGCCTTGAATTATAATCCCTTTCCCATTGCTATCAACTTCAATATGATCTTGACCACTTTCCATGAGATAAGTTAGGAGTCGTGTAATTTTTTCACGATATTAGTGGGGCCTTAGATTTACAAATTTTTATAAAAATTAATACAATTACTCCGTCTTTAACTGTGCTCCAGCAGTAGTAGCAGGAGAATCCTGAGGATATGATTCTTTTTTGTGATCAATACCAGTGGCCTTCGCAACGATAGGGCTTATGTTTGTACACTCGGCGAAGTGCATCTTGAAGTAAAAGTAGTTTTTTATCATCCTCAATAATCTAGTTGTCAATGAATTTACTCAGATTGTCCTCAAAGTGTTCCACGGGTGAGAGAGCGAGTTCTATTGGAGTCAATGTGTAGGGTTTGGCCATTCTCTAGAGAAAACTGTTTACAAGTCCTGCAATTATTACGGCAGTAAAAGCTTGAAAAAGCGGCCGCCCGCCTGAAGAAGACATTTCCTTTTAAAATTGTTTCCTTTGTTATTAGAGGCCAATGTACGTACAATGGAACGATGTTGCTTTGCCTGTTGCTTAACTACTTCTGGCAGTTGAACTTTGCCCTCGGTCAAATTTAAACAAAGTTCAGATATTAGATTAATGAAATCATTGTCGATACCATGTTTGAGTATGGCTTTCCTAAGTGGGGGTTTTGAAGTACTTAGAACTGAAAATAAATGTCTATTTTCATGTAGTTTCTTCAGTGTCATGATAGCAACTAATAGGTGTTTTAATTGTTCACGGGGAGATATATTGTAATTTCATTGTCAAAAATATCTGTGACTGAACACAGATCCTTGGGAGTATTTTTGATTGAGATTCAATGGCATATATCCATAGGGTTTATTAGTTGCTTGATAGTATGCTGAGAGTAGAAATTTAGGGTTGCCAGCGCATATCTGTTTATTGAGAGTTATTAGCAAGCTAGAATCAAGTATACCTCTGAAAATCATATAGTTGGTGCAGTTCAATGTAAGTTTTTACATATATCTACTCCGGTTAAAGAGACTGTGTAGAACTAGAGTAATTAGAAATCCTTTATGATTAGAGCGAATGGTAAAATTTTGCAGCGTGTTCTGGGATCATTGTTCAGTAGATTCAACTGGATCATCGTTGATTAACCTAGAATTTAATTCAATAATGTTGAACACATCAAGTCCCTGTATGAATTATATCTGCACCAATCCCGCTATGGCAATTGCTTTTTTTTATCGTATGACTCCTGCCAAATACTGTAACAATAGTAGATCTTTTTTTGCTTTTCCACAAACATTTTATCACAATTTTTAATTATTTTAGTTAAGAGTGTTGTTTTGCCTGACATTGATTGCCCACACAGAAACGATCTGAATGGTGTTTTAAATTGATACATGTTCCCTTCAACAGTTCACCTAGACAACTAACTGTAGACTATAGTTGTCTAATGACTAAATAATTTCCCTACTAGTCCGTTCAAGAATAATGAGAAGAAGAACAAAATCAATGAAGAATCATATTTCTTGTATTATTAACAGCACTTTACAACGAATACATTACAGAAAATTATACTTAAGATTTTTTTTTTAATTTATTTATAATAAAAAAACATTTATTTTAAAAAATGTACTAGGAAAAGCACTTTAATAAATATACCTTATTTTTAAAAAAATACAACATTTAATGAAAAAATACACTTTGAAGAATATCACTTTTTTTACATCATTTTTTTTAATTTGAATGCAACATGTTTATTTACCAAAAAAAAATCTGCTCTAAGTAAAAAAAAAGATAACTTTGGTAGTGGCGGCGTGCCCCCGCTGGCGGCCAGCTGCCCCCTCCCCCGGGCCGTGAGGCCCCCCCCATGCCGCGAGGCACCCCCTCCCCCCCCCCCCAAGGTTTTGGAAAATTTATTGGACTTTACTCAAACCGAGACTTTCCCTATGGCTAACACATTCGGCTCGGTCAGAAGTTAAATAGTGCCCCAGGGGAGGGTAGTCACACCGTCTTGACAAACATAGACTTTGTCGGAAATGGTTCTCATGGCAATTTTTTCTATATTTACAGTGAAGTTCCTGTAGTTCAGTGAACGAATTACCAGCAATTTTGCTCGTGGAATTGTATTTTCAACAATACAATTCTTATAGATGTTCATGTCAAAATTCTTATCCACATAGCGCGTGGGTACTCCTTTTGCAACGTTTTTTGATTTCCTCGTCGTTTGTCTGTATAAAGTACACCTTCGGACTTTTAAACATACCAGGGGAAATCACGTCGCTTCCCGTTTCTGATTTGAAAAATAAAAGCTGATTTGGCGCCCGACGTTTCACTAGCTCTGGGTAAAGCCCACTTCAATTGGTGTAGTCCATCCGCGAGCTGATGATTTCACCTTGCGCCAAAAAATCAAGTAGGTTTGGGGTTTTTACTTTTAGCAGTAGAGAATCTGTGTCCCCATAGCCGACCTCTACTTGCCCCTTCTCCGGCCCCTGTACCCTAGCCACATTGTAGTAGAATTCAAACATGAGCTTTTTAGAGACCTCCAAGATCACACTGCCTGCAGCAATATTTTTATTCAATACAATGCTTCTTTTTTTCCTATTCAATAGTACCATGTCCGGGCCAATGATTGTAAAGGAAGTGTAATTTGGATCGGCAATAATTCGAGCACATTGTTCGGGATCGGTCAGGACGTCACAACGATTCCTATTGCGAACTCTATCGCACATTTTACCAAAAGCCGAAGTTAAAATGAGCTTATAAATTTCTTTTTCGGCTTTTGTCTGCACTTCAGAACGTTTCTTGACAAAAGTGTCAACAAAAGTTTTCATATAGGGTTTTTGGCTAAACTGGAGGGCTCTATTAACCTTTGTGACGTTGAAACCGTCGTTGCACATCCATTTTAAAACGACATGATGTACAACAATATTTTTCTTCGGCAGAAGGTCAGCAATAAGTTTTTGTTTTGAAGGTGACCAATGCAATCTGTTCACCTTGACCAAACGTCTGTTGCAGGGCTCAAAGAGTCCCTAGTCACAGGTCTATTGATGCATGGAAAAACAAAATCCTTTACCGAATCGTGAAGCTCAACTATTATCTCCCCATCAATTTCTGAAAACCATCCAACCGGCCCATTCTCCTCAATACTGTCAATGTTGGAGAAATGGGGAGCTTGAGGGTCATTGAGCCATTTATATTCATCGCAGGGTAGCGCATAATGGGACATGGCCGAAAGGTAGAGAGAATTCATATCAAGGAAAACTGCATCTGATTTTGTCCCCGTCTTCTCTCCAGTTGGATCAGTTTCCAAGATACAATCCCCGTGAAAAACTTATCCACCCCTCATTGACCTCTCGATGAACAGGTGCTGATCGATGTCGGTGATCAGCCCGATTTTTTCCCCGCTAATTTTTAGGATGAGGTCCATTACCAGATGAGGAGATGAAAAATAATATCCTAAATCAAGATTAAATTCTCCATATATTTTGTCCGTATTTTTACACATAATGTCTAACAAAGTTAACACATCACTCGACAAATACAGCTTGCAGTAGTCAAACCCATTTTTACACCCTCCCTCTGCCCACACTTTTTTAGCAAAACTGTATTCATGAGAGGTGTACCTACGATCGTGTAGACTGTCGTAAAACGATTTAATCGAGGGAATAGTTTCCTCAGCGAAGCTCGACATGGAACAATAATAATCATAAGGATATATTCCCTTGACCGTCAACAAATCATATAAATCATTTGGAAATTGTTGCTTGAGAAGGAGAAAAGCGTTGCAGCCGTCATCGTATTTCTGCACTTGAATTAATTCGCTTTAGGAATCTAAAAAGCGAATTTTATTCGTGTACTCAATGTCGCCTTCAAAATTTCTCCACATAAATTACAAAACAAGCAAGTTTTATCGACGATTTAGGAATGATTTTGTAGGAAAAGCTGTCTATCACCCATGCATCATCCACTGTTCCATTTCTTTGAAGATGTGCCATTGCTGGTAGCACATACAGATCGTAGTTAGAATTATGTATAAAAACAGGAAGAAAGAGTTGCTGTTTAATTTTTAAATTACATGAATTGTGAGCCCACCTCCAAAAGTTACTTTTCCCCGTTGAATTGGGGTTAATAAGATGGTTATGATCCTGGACCGCGTCTTTTGGGGCAAGAGCACCCCTACAAACCCAACAAATTGTCCACTTTTCTAGTGCCAGTTGCTCGTTATCTGATAATGACATTGGGTAGTTGGTGTGACGCAATCGTGAAATTGCAACATTCGCTGTTTTTATTAAAGACACCAATAACTTCTCCATCCTACCCTCCTCATCTATAGTAAAAAAAAACTCTTCCAATCGCATTTTATCATTGGAATCGCGACCGGCATGCGCATAGTAACACGCAACTAGTTTGTGTTTCTTGACTATATTTGGCCTTGATGGGTCTGATACCTCCCCCAGTCTTGATTCAGAGTCTAAAGATACTTTATCAATCTGTAGCAGGAAATTTTGGAAGTTTTTAAATTATAAAGTATATTTGCCTTCTGCCGGCATTTCTATTCTTTAATTGCCTTGAATTTTGCAATATCTCATGTGATCCGTGACTGTTCGTTCATTTCTAAATGGGGAAAGGCACATTGGGCAATAGCGACGCTCCCCTTTCTTCACACCTTGAGATAAGAGTCGACTTATGGCCGTAACGGGGAAAAAATGACCATAGGAATTTACATCTTTGGGTGGCTCATAGATAATCCAAACCCAATTTTTAGCATTATCTACGAAAGGTGTCCTATCTGAATATAAAACTCCTTCGTTATTCGATGTCTTTTCTTCATTTATAATACACTTGTCATAATGAAGGAAAGCCACCCCCAACCCAAGAGTTGAGTTTGCTTTTTCAAATATAGTTCTCTCTTTAAGAGACATTAGATACTTCACCTCTTAAAAGTCAAAACTTACTCTAGGGAATTCTTTTCAACCGTTAAGTGCAAGTCTGTCGACATTTTTCATTGTTGAATCATATTTCAATGTTCTATGGGCTGCTGCTAAAAAGTAATATTTAAAGTAATACTGCCCAGTTTCAAATTTTAAACTCTTAACTCCTCCTGTAGCCGACAAATCTGGGTGGCATTTTTTTCGTCGACTACTACCCGCCCCTCTTAAAATAATTTTTTTTTTTAAATCTATTGAGATTCAGATCCATAATTTCAAAGTATAAAATTGTGGACCCAGTTCCCCTCTCGTTAAATGTTTCCAAAGTTAATATTAATTTATTAACCCAATTGAAAAAGTTACCCTCATATTCATTTAGACCAGGGTAAAAAGTTTGGTTGCCATTTGAAAAATGAAAATAAAAAATGTCCCCAGATGTCCCCTTTTGTAAATAAACTTTTTGATTTACCGATGCTTAAATCCCCCCCCTTTCCCCCCCCCCCCCATTTTCTGAATCTGAATCTCAATAAATGCTTGAATTCAGTCGATTTATGTATGAAGAACATTTACAGGGTCTGTTAAAATGACACCCCCGTGAACAAGGTTTTCCTCGGGAGGATTAAAATCTATCCTATGAGTTTTTAAGTGACCTAGAGCAGATTCCATCAAATCAAATTCACTTAGTTCTGGGGACGTAACACAATTTTTATGTTCTGCGCCTACTTTTACAGGACACAATTCACTAATAGTAAATTTATTGTGAAAAATGTTCCCGGGAACATTAGATCAAACGACTTCCATAATGCTATCCATTTCTTCCATTGTAATTTGAAAATCCAGGGGGATAGTAAACGACTTACCTTCACTAACATCATCCTGCGAGAGGGGAAAATTACCCATGATATTTTGAAGTCTTGGGCCAGAGAAGGCAGTTGTTTTGTAGCTTCCCCCTGAAACTAAAATGAATGGATTGAGTTTTTTTCTTTGAGAAAAGTTTTATCACAATTATAACACGCTATTTTTTTTTCTTGGTCGGATTTGTATTCATATTATTTATCAAACAAATGTTTTTTTTTTCCTGAATTGGATTCGTATTTATCAAAAAAAGCATAATAAATTACAAATTTTTGCTTATAGCATTATTTATGAAACAAGTGCATAATAAATTACAAATTTTGTTAATAGCACACACGCACACATTCACATATACACACGTACACGTTCACACACACACACACACGCAGACACACACGAATACGCTCACACACACATGCGCACACACGTGCGCACACACATACGCACGCGCACACACACATACGCACACACACATACGCACACGCGCACACGCACACACGTTCACACACACACACACACGCACACATACACACACACGCATACACGTACACGCTCACACACAAACATGCGCACAAACGCGCACACACATCGCAACGTTTGACTAATAGCAATAAAATACGGTAAAAAAAATAAACTCAATAATTGTCTTAATATCTCATTTAAAAAAAATGGACTCTTTTTTCCTACAAATCTAGCCATCCATAAGAAATAGCGATCAGACTAGAAGCAGATTCCTTTTCCTAGAAATCTACCCCTTTAACGTTTTTTTTCTTAATTGGATTCATATTTATCAAACAAATGCATAATAAATTACAAATTTTTGCTTATAGCATTATTTATAAAACAAGTGCATAATAAATTACAAATTTTGTGGATAGCACACACCCACACGTTCACACACACACACACACGCACACGTTCACAGACACACACACGCACGTACACGCTCACACACACACATGCACGCACACGCGCACACACACATACGCACGCGCACATACGCTCACGCACACACGCACATGCACACACGCAAACACGTTCACACACACGCACACACACACACACACACATCGCAACGTTTGACTAATAGCAATAAAATACGGTAAAAAAATCAGCTCAATAATTGTCTTAATATCTCATTAAAACAAAACTGACTCTTTTTTCCTACAAATCTAGCCATCCATAAAAATAGCGATCAGACTAGAAGCAGATTCCTTTTCCTACAAATCTACCCGTTTACAAATCTACTATTTGTAATAGCAATAACTAAAAGTACATTAGGTAAAAATGCTTACATTTCCAAATTAAGACTGCACTTGTGTGCCGGATGGTCCTGGCAAAACATGATGGGGGATAAATGGGGTGGTGATGTCCGGTTCTTGCATAGATGTGGTGGCTGCGGTGATGTCACTGGCTTGTAAAGATGAGCCAGCGGGGTTCACCATCCTGTCAGCAGCCGCCCATTCTCTTTTCGGTTTTTGACCAGACTGTATTCGCGTGGTCCTGGATGGCTCAGCTATCTCTATTTGTTGCATTGCAATAGCACCATTAGCCTTATCTCTCTTTTAAGGGGGAGGCAGACATTCTTCAAAATTGTCCTTAAAAATAAGAAAAAAGTTAGTATGGAAAAACGATTTCTCTTTTTACAGAAGAAAAAATTAGCACCCCCGCTGCATCAAATCCAATACAATGATTTAAAATATAGATCTAAAAATAGTCAGCCATAAATATGGTATAATTAAAAGCTAACCAAACACTAAACTTCAGTGTTGCGTGTCAGAATGACCACATTAGTTTTCTTGTCAAAGGGTATACATGTCTGCACTTTTCATGCGAAGAAATAGTTTGTTTTTCACCTGACAACGAAGGTGTTAGAATTGATACATTGCCCCTTCCCCACCTCCCCTCCATATAAAAACTGAGTACTCAAAATGGCTAGCAAATACTTTATGAAACTAACACCCATCCCCTCTTTGCATTTCAAAGGATTTACTCTCGCTATTTTGACCAAAAAAATATCTCTTTGTCAAGGAAACCTTTGCCGCTATCCATAAACATGTGTCATTAATAATTTCTGATAACAGGCATGCAAAAGGTTGTTTATGAAACCGTCCCTTTTTGTAACAGGATTAAACACAGATGGTTTTATTTAGAAGGGAAAAGAAAGCACACTCTATTTTGAAAATGAGAAAATGACATTTTTTGAACAAAAGTATTATTTATAATGAATGAATTAAACTCGTTAACCGAGGGGGGGGAGACTAAGGGGAGTATTTAATGGAAAAAGAGCGTATTTTATGCTTTCTAGTGACTATAATCATCAAATTGTAGAGTTCGTATTGTTGGGGGGGGGGAGGGCTATGCCCCTGAATTTGAATTTACTGGAGAGTTGACTATGTAAAATGATTTTGTTTGGAAATAAATTAAGAAAATTTCTAGACTGTACTCACATTATAAATCCATGTAGCCATAGCTTCAAAGTCAATAATGTCAAATGTGCTATCCATGGTGTGTTAAAATGTCATGAAAATTTAATAGTAACGAATGCCTGTAATATACAAAATCTCAAGGACGAATGAAAATCACTCCTTTTATTTGAATCCAATTAGCAATCAAGTTTTCGTATATCGAGTAACCTCCGCTGTCTCTGATTGGACCTAAGAAATGAATGTTGCCTCAAAAACCAGTCTGCTTGTGTTATACATTCTCAACTATACTCTCAAAATGTGTTTGACTACTATATAGTTAAAGGATTGCTCACTTTTTACAATGTGCACGTGAAACTTTACTGCAAATTCTCATGCAGATCCATGTATCATTGAAATATATAACAATAAACAGTCTGATTGTCTTATACAATCTCAACCATACTTCCAAAACGTGTTTGATCACTTTATAGGTTTGGTCACTTTTTACAATGTGCACGTGAAACTGTAGTGTATACCATGTGAGAGAGTACTGACTCTCTTTGAAAAGGTGTAGAGCTTCAAGCAAATAGCATGGTAATTCCTATAGCTTCAAGCAAAGTATAATGTACTACTCTACTTATGAACGGGAAGTTGGTTTTGTTGTGTCTAAATCGTCAGTCAGTGAGACACTCTGAAACTGAAGACGAAGTTGCCGAGGGAGTGAATAACCTGTGCAAATTGCATCTGCAAGCGGGAAGTCAGAACCTTGTCGAACACCTTTGTCTCCTGTATCAAATGATTTTTAATGCTGGGATTGTTCCAGACCTATTCTGCACGGGTGTAATTACTCCATTACTAAAAAAGGGAAAAATCGGGGTGCAGCGTTCTTCTTACCGCTCGATAACTGTCGCGCCTGTACTGTGCAAGTTATTTGAATTGCTTGTTGTAAATAGAATTAGTGCTACATGTAACACGCCGGGTAACCAATTTGGTTTCAAAAAGAACATAAGTAGAGAGCACGCGCATTATATGATTGCTAATTTGTTGATTGACGCCGATGATTCAAATGAGACACTGTATTTTGCCGGTCGCGATGTCAACCGCGCGTTCGACTCCGGTAGCACCCTTAGATATTGTTGTCTGCTCGGAAGCGTGGTGTGGATAAGTCTATTATACGCGCACTGAGGAACATGTATAGTAAATTAAAAGCGCGTGTAAATGTACCGCGTGTTAATGATTTAGCCCTGTCTTCTAATATTATACCCGTAGAGAAGGGAATACGCCAAGGGGCACTTACTTCGCCACCGCTATTCAATAATAGTATTATTTCATTGCAAGAACCGGTTCAGTCTCAATGTTTCGCTGATCCATTATGCCGACGACATTTTGAACGCAAGTAGAACACTTTCATTTGTAGGCATCGAAGAGACTTTCCGTGTTTTGAGTAAGGAGTACGGTCATAAGCTCTGAGGTCTTTCTTTGAATCGCCAGAAGAGTGAAGTTCTCGTATATAATAATTGCGTTAAAGATAGTGTACCAGTTGATGTGATTTTTGGATCTTATGCGATTAAGTCTTCGTCCAAGATTTTATACCTCGGCCTTTCAGTATCTAGCAATGTTAAAAAAACTCGTGAGTGCTTATTTCTTTGTTCGCCGTAAAGACAAGCAGAGCTTAAGGAATTCTCGTTTCAATGAAATGCCATTTTAACCGTCTTCTACTCGCAAGGGTGTATAACGCTTTTGTTTTGCCACATGTGCTAGCCCTATCTCCGTTTTGGAAAATATTTACTTCGTTTGATGGCCGCACTATTCGGTCTACTTTCTACAGATATGGCAAGTGATCAGCTTCATCTTCCAATTTCGATGAGGAATTCGAAAATATCTCTGAAGCATGGTATAGCCGACCCGCTTATAGCTGTACTGAATCACCGTGCTCGATTTGCAAAGGCTTTTGAACCAAGCCACTCTTCGTTATACGTCGCAATAACTTAAATTTGTCAATTTTTTTTGTCGTAGTAATGTTCTTAATCTTGTTTTTCTGTAGTTGAGTTTTCTTTGGATATTTTGTTGTTATTTGTTGTTTTTTTTTCCTTTGTTGTACTCCATTTACAACATTTTGTGTGTTTAATAATGGGTAATAAAAGAATAATAATATACGGAATAATTTCTGTTCCTTTTGGGTTTTAATGTTGCTCCTTACTTTCAATTAAAATAATTTTTTGAAAGTTAGATTATACTGAACATGTTATAACTTCTATATTATTGGTCTTCAAAGAATGTCAGGTGCCATGAGTGAGTCCCTTCGTACCTAGGGTGCCAGGATTGAAATTAAATTTAGCTGTTTATTTACTATTTTTCATAAGAGATCTAGGCCGAACTGGTACTTGTATATATATTAGTTAGATCTTTTAGATGTAATATTTTCATTTTAAATTTTATCCCAGTTCTCTTTTCAATTCGTATGACTTAGATTATTTCTGTTCTTAACGCTGAAGACGTCAGTTTTACACAGGCAAAGCATTCGTTATGATTGTTTTCTGTCTTTTCTTCCTACTGGCCATATACCCTTCTTTTTCTCAAAATTTCTCCTTTTTTCCCACTATTTTTCATTTTCTCTTATACATGTTTTAATTTACTTTTCTATTTGCTATCACAGATAAGAGTGAGACTTGGGACATTTAGCGGATTTTGGGACATTTTTTATTTTGACATTTGTGATCCACCCAGACTAAAATGACTTGTTCAACTTCGAATACTTTTGATGATTTAGGAAGCCATCCTGGGCTTCCCAACTGAGACCAAATGGTATCCTGGGTCTTTTTGCAATTATTGGAATTTTTTCTGATCGGTTTGAAACTCAAAGGGGCATATACCCTGGGACAAGAGAACATCAAAATTGAAGAAATTTGTGCCACAAAGATCCTTGTGCATAAAATACGTCTTGGGTCTCGAATTCGTTCAGAACATACAGAGCATGTGCCTTGAATCAATCCGACTTAGCACACATAAAATGATTTTTACCTGAGCGACTTAAAAGCATATTTTCTTAAAGATAATTCCAAAGATAAATCCCAACCTGAATTCTGCGGGCTGAATCTGTTGAGATAGATTTGGATTTAATTTATTACAAAAATTATCATTTTTATTCTAGTGAAATTTCAAAAGGAATATTAATCGATCAGTTATGATTACTCAGGCGATAAAATTTACTCTATCGCCTACTTACGTCCACTTACTTATCACCTACTGCTTACTAGCTAGAATTACTCAGGCGATAACAAATAGGTCATAATTGGGACATAACTAGGCGATACAATTCATAATAAACGTGTATACTAAATAAATCACGCATGGTTACTAGCTATTTTGATAGCTATTTGACTCTTTTGGGCTAGCTTCTTATAAAACTAAAGGCGCTTAAATTTGCATTTGTTTAATCCAGTAAGCAACAAAATTATACGAATTTTTTCACAGGTCTCTCCCCTGGTCTTCCATGATATCCTTTGCCACGACTACAATCGAATCTGTACAGGACTGGACAAGAAATGTACAGTTTTCTAAGTTGGTATCCGTCAAAACATTTATGTATGGCTGGACAATAATATGGGACATCGGCATAGTCGTTTCTGTATCTGTAATCGGCTTGTATACCATAATCATAGCTTGCAGGGTAAACATTGAATGCAGGTTCTCCGTAATCTTTTCCTTCTTCTTTGGCAGCTTCCTCTGAAGCAAAAGCAACAGCAAAAAGACTGAGAAGTACAAATACCTAAATAAAAAGAGGCAGTTGTTATACTATAGATATTTGTTTGAATCTCTTCTATTATCAACTTGTTTAAATACATTGGATACAAAACAAAAAACAAAATTACAAAAGGAGAATACCTTTTGTAGTCTAATGAAAATCAGACAATAAAAATGAAAAAAAAACATACGCTGGCTTCAAGAACGTATCCAGGATTTTTTCGGGGTGGGGTTACAAAAAATCTTAAGAAACTCATCAACAATTTTCTTATATTCATTTTTGTTACGTTTTTACGAGCCAGACAAACATTTAGGGAGGGTGAGGGGGACCTCCTAACCCCTCCTCCCTTGGATACTTCCTTGCTTGTTTTGCATGGTTTCTGAGGAAATTTCTGTAAAAAATAAGAAAATTACATGTCCAAAAAAATTATAATTAATTTGTCTGATAGGTACTTGTATGAGGCTCTATTTAAAACCAATAGCTTTTGCAACGAGTCTTATTATACAGCGTAGATTTTTATACGTTCAAAACATATATAAAAATTAGACAGTTCGTGGTAACGAACGTAAGGTAAGGAGCAACACGGCTCAATAGTAACCAAAACTCTTAAAAAAAGAATTTGAATTAATAAATATATCAAAGAATCTGTTTATTATGCTGATTCCAAATATACAAGATTCATTAAGTTTAGTGATACCCATGAAAGCGTACGAGCCCGAGAAAATTTATCCGTTGATACGTTTTTCAAGTTTTACGGCCCTGATTTCATTTTTTAGCTGCTTTTGGTCCAAAATAGTGATACTGGAGGGTTATGCAAACGAAACCGGTGGACCACGTTCTCCACCCCGGTTATGTACTTCAAATGGAGATTGAACATTGTCACTTAGCTTAGGCTCTAGAGTCGTGATCCCCAATGTGGGACTGTCGCCCCACCGGTGTGGCATGGCAATATTTTGGTGGTTCATGGGCAGGACGTGCACTCTTAGGCTGGCTGTACTTTAGAGCATTTATTAAAAAAAAATACATTTTTAATGGGAATGGCATCACATTCAAATGTATTTAAAGAGTACAAAAAACATTATAGTGTTGTAATGACGTCATACATTGTATAAAAGGGGCGTACGCATAACTGAACACATGTAGCTGAGCTTCCATGCAACTCAACCCCATTTAACTGAACCCTCGTGCAACTTGACCCTCGTTCAACTGGACTCACGTGCAACTCAACCCTATTTAACGGAACCCTCGTGCAACTTGACCCCTGTACAAATTAACCCAGGTGTAACTCAACCCTATTAGACTGAACTGTCGTGCAACTGAACTCCCGCTTAACTGGGCCCAGTCCAACTCAGCCCACGTGCAAATCAACCCCATTTAGCTAAACCCTAGTTCAACTGGACCCTGTTTAAATCCACCCTTTTTTTACTTAACCCTTATGTAAATCACCCATATTTAAAGTACGCCTTGTTTCGCTGAACTCCGCCCAAGGCCTAAGAATAGGTTTGAAATAATGCTGATTAGAAGCTCAAAATATACTTCTTGCTTCGTTCAGAGTTTTTAACTTATATTACCCCTTTGGGGAAGCTAAACTGATTTGGACCAAAGACAAAGAACCGACAGATCCATTATTGCAACTAATTTCTTAGAGAAAGAAAAAGAAAACACGTCCGGGTATCAAGCAGTTTTTCGTAATTTCCGAAAATTTGTTTCGAAATTAATTTTAGTGCTAAAATGAAAATAAATATCTCCTATCATTAACGAATCAGCTCTGTATTCGGATATTTTTTTTTCTCACTTGGTAGTTGTTTTTTTTTCAAATTTTCTTTTGCTTTCCACTTGCAAAGGTGACTGTGTTGGGGAGTATTCAAGAGGGGGATTTTAAACACTAGTGCCTTGCGATCACGGAGATTTCAGTAGTAAATCTTTTGTGGTTTCAAGGCAGTACACTCCAGAAATGACACTAAAATTGGATACTGGTACCATAAGGCATTTTATGAGTGTATTATCTCTAGGAAATTATGAAAAGCGTGTAAATGTGAATACTAGATTTCAAATAACATTAAATAGCTCTCTACGATAGTAGTATCCCCGTAGGCACTTTAAGGACCCACATAGGGAAATTAACACAGGGAAATTAACATATGTTTGTTGGTTATGATTGTTGTTTGATGGTTATGATTCTTGGTTGTTGATTGACGATTGTTGATTGATGATTGTTGGTTATGTTTGTTGGATGTTTGATGGATGTTGGTTATGTTGTTTGATGTTTGATGGTTATGAGTGTTTGTTATGTTGTTTGTCGGTTATGTTTGATTTTTCTGTTATATTGTTTGATGGTTATGTTGTTTCTTTGTTATGTTATGTTGATGCTGTTTGATGGTTATGTTTTTTGATGTTTGTTGGTTATGTGATTTGATTGTTATGTTTGTTGTTGTTTGTTGGTTAAGTTTTTTGTTCGTAATGTTGTTTTCTTTTTCCTTTCGGGATTTTTTCGTCGAAATGTAACGCTTGGAATATTTTCAAAGTGGTGTGTCTTGTCACTGTTCCATTCTGTAGATGTTTCAAAGTTTATTTTAGAATTTTTTCGTTGAAATGTAAGACTTGGAATATTTTTGAAATGTTATGTCATATTTTATCTTGTCACTGTTACACTCTGATGCTTCATACTTCATTTTAAAAAATTTTCGTTGAAAAGTAAGACTTGGAATATTTTTATACCGTTGTGTCGTGGGTTACCTTGTCATTATTACATTCTGTCGATGTTTCAAAGTTCATTTTGGGTTTTGTCATTGAAATGTAGCACTTGGAATATTTTTGTGGCGTTGTGTCTGGTCACCGTCACATTCTGTAGATGTTTCAAATTTCAGTTTGGAATTTTTTCGTCGAAATGTAAGACTTGGAATATTTTTTGTACTGTTGTCTCCTGGTTTACCTTGTCACTGCTACATTCAGTTGATTTTTCAACATTTCTTTTGGAGTTTCTTCCTTGGAATGTAAGACTTGGAATATTTTTGTAGTGTCATGTCATGATTTACCTTGTCACAGATAACACTCTCTTGATGTTTCAAAGTTCATTTTGGATTTTTTTTCGTTGACATGTATGACTTTAAATATTTTGTACTGTTGTGTTTTGATTTTCATTGTCACTCTTACACTCTCTTGATGTTTAAAAGTTCATTTTTGGATTTATTCGTTAACGAAAATATTCCAAGTGTTACAATTCAACAAAAAAATCCTGAAATGAACTATTAAACGTTAACAGAATGTAGGAGTGACAAGGTAAACCCTTAAAAAAATATTCCAAGCCTTACATTTCAAGGAAAAAATTCCAAAATGAACTTTGAAACATCGACAGAATGTAACACTGGCAATGTTAACCCTGACGCAACAGTACAAAAATATTCCAAGTCTTACATTTCAACAAAAAAATTCCAAAATAAACTTTAAAATATCTACAGAATGTAACTGTGACAAGATAAACCAGTACAAAAATATTCCTAGTCTTACATTTCAACGAAAAAAATTCCAAAATGAACTTGAAACATCTGGGAATTTCACCTAGAAACAGGGCTCTCACAGAAATACACAGGGGTTTGTTGCCTAGAAACAAGAGGTGGCATTGACTAGTAGCAGCATTTATTTTCAAATATATCCAAAGCAACAATATAAGCATCAAACATTATCAGCAAACAACATAACCATCAAACAACATAACCAACATAACCAACAAACATAACTAACAAGCAATATAACCAACATAACCATCAAATCACATAACCAACAAATATTATCATCATAAAATAACCAACATAACCATCAAACAACAACCAACAAACAAAAAATCACATAACATAGCCAAGAAACAACATAACCATCGAACAACATAACATCAACATAATCATAGAATCAAACAACATAACATAACAATCAAACAACATAACATAACAAACATCATAACCATCAAACAGCGTAACCATCAAACAACATAACCATCAAACAACATAACCAACAAACAACAACAAACATAACCATCAAATCACATAACCAACAAACATCAAACAACATAACCATAAAACAGCATCAACATAACATAACCAAGAAACAACATAACCATCAAACAACATAACATAACAATCAAACATAACCAACAAACAACACAACCAACACTCATAACCATCAAACATCAAACAACATAACGAACAAACATCAAACAACAAACATCCAACAAACGTAACCAACAATCATCAATTAACAATCATCAATCAACAAACAAAAATCATAACCAACAAACACATGCTATTTTCCCTGTGTTAATTTCCCTATATGTGTCCTTAAAGTGGCTACGGGGACAGTACTTACGATATTCTAGTGCCTATCAGTACTGGAGAAATATAACAGAACTGGGAAACTTATCAGTGTTTCTCTTTTTAAAAGTTCTTGGAAATTTTTTCCGAAATAAAATTTTACTCTTGACTTAAATAACAGCTACCATTCCTGAATCTACATCAACGACAAGTTTTCCTTATGATATAGCATTTTTTTTTTAATGGGTCTTTCAAGATTTTTGCTACTATGGCCTTTCTCTGTACTAGGGTACAGCTATTGCTGCTACCACAGGCTTCAAGTGTGTTCAGGCGTTGGACATAAAAAGCTCTGCTAATTTCCAAGTATATAGGACAGAAGGATAAATTGCTGTTTTTTAGAGGGGGGAGGGGGCAGTTTTACATGGAAGCAGTATAAAAGAAAAGACACAACAGAATTAGCCAACAAATAAAGACCATTTCGATCGAGTAAGCTTTTGTCACCTCAGACAAAACAGGATGAATTACATTTTGTAGTTATCTTATTGATTTGAGGAGGATTGAGCTCAATGTGGTTGAATTGAATTGGAGTTGAGTCACATAGCTTTGGGTTAAGCGGGGTTTGAGTTGAATGAGGATTGAGTTAAATGAGGGTTGAATTACACAAAAGGTGAGCAGAGTGAGGATTTAAACAAATGGGCTCCACAAGGACTGAATTACACGGAGGTTGAGATGAATAAGGGTTGAGAAGGATCGGGTGTAGTTGCACGAGAGTCACGTTTTACCAGGCTTAGTTGCACGAGGGCTCAATTAAATGGGTTTTGAGTTGCTTGAGGGTCTAATTGCACGAGGGTTCAGTTGCATGGGGGATCAGTTACACGGAGGTTCAGTAACACGGGGGTTCAATTGCACATGTGGTCAGATTCACGAAGGTCCAGTAGCAAGGGGGGTTCATTTACCGAGGATTCAGTGGCAATGGAACCTATAAAAAGTGTTGTGTTCAGACAATATTTTCCATTAATATAAAAAAGCCTAGAGGACGAACTAAAAATAGACACCAGGTTAATGGTCTTTTAAGCTTCCTTCAGGTGAATGCAAGCAAAACTTTGAATAAAAAAATGGTCCTTGGGCACTATATGGGCCTTTCTAAAAAGTCAAGTTTGGTTAATGCTAATGAAATAAAATTAAATAGGATGAATACATAATAGTTTATAAACAAAATTTGGGCTATATATTTGTACATTAGGGGAGGGGGGGGGGATAAAGCATAGCATATATTAAATACGTAACCTAACCTCGGTACCTTACCCCCCCCCCTAAACCCCAAAAAAAACAACAGTTTAAATATCGTATACCCAATGAAAACCACGCTATCAATTATTACTCTATAGCGGTTAACCCGTCAAAAACGGGTTTTTCATGACTGGTTTCCTTGTAAAGGCCCATATAGTGCCCTAGTACCTAAAAAATATAATTACGATGAGGAGGGCATCAGAATTTTAGAAATGCCTTGGTGGGGCATGGCCTGAAATCGTTAGGAACCACTGCCCTATAGTCTTTCAATTAGTAATATTTGCAGCACCACTGACTACAAGAAGTGTGTGTCCCTGTATTATTTTTTTTGTTATTTCCATTAATAATCGAGTATTAAATAATAATCAAAATATTTACTTTCGGAGAAAGTATGGTGGTAGTCAATAATCTTAATAAAAGCACACTATATTATCCATTCTTTATTTTTAAAGTATTGAAGAACCAATAAAACATCGTTAAAGAAAAACGATTGGCAGTGAAAGAATCAATCATTGTTGCAAAAATAATTATGGACTTGCACGTATTATGTTAAGTTTACAAGGTCACCCTGTGATAACCTTGCAGAAGATGAGTTGACGCAAAAAAACTTACTTTGAATCCCATATTGATGCTTTCAAAACTTCCTTTACGAAAAGACTGTTTATGGGAACCAGAGTTATTTTCAATAACATGCTACAAGGAAAAAATATTTTTTATCACTATACTGAATGTCCATAAAAAACACTTTTGCTCCTTAAAGATACATAGGAATCCTAGTAGGTTTTCAATTCTATTTGCAGAACATTCCATGGTACAGCGTCTATTCTAAAGATGTGTATAATTTTTAGCTATGGTAACGTTTTAGCACAGCATCAGATCCGGGGGATAGCATAACTGGGATCAATTTACTTTCGTGCAATTTTCATACAGGTCCGTCGAAGAAAAAAAATCCATCCAAATTCTAGCCCTTGGAGTTGTCGAGCAAAGAAAGTCAGCAAAATTCTATTCCGTTCACTCTCCCTTTTCAAAATCCTATATCTACTATTGTCCGAATATGATTTAATTTACTGCACGTTCCATTCATTAACGTGTTAAGTTATTATTCTTAATAAAGTAAAATTTCTTAGGACCATATATAATATTTTATTGCTGTGCAAAATCTCAGTAAAAGAAACATCTATGCTACTTAATGGCCCATAGAGGAACCCTCATGAGCTTTCCATTACAGTTGTATACTATAATGTCGTCTGGTGTTCGTTCAACATATTGGACTCAGTTTTAACATTTAACAACACTAAAGCAAAGCATGGGATCCACGGGATAACTAATTCCCTTATCTAGGCTTATTATACTTTCGTGCAGTTTTCATATGGATCTATCGAAGAAAAATGGTTCATCCAAATTCCAGCTTGAGAATTGTTGAGCAAAGAAAGTCAAGAAAATTTTATTTCTCCACCTTAAACTTTCAAAATACTAAATCCCCCAAATGTAGCAGCACACAGAGATTCTGTTCAGAAATATATTAAATTGCAATTCTTACTTAAAAAATAGATTTTAAAAACAGAAATTTTCTATTTTGTTGATATATTGAATTTCCGAGATCATGCCACAGTGTCGGTCCATTCAACATCTTTGCTTATTTTGTAGATTTGACAATATTTTTACACATTAGCGTATCCAGAGGGAAAGCTACCCCTTTCCCTGGCCTTGGTTCAGTTTTATTTGGTTCAGTTTTCACACGAATCTTTCGAACAAAAAGTCAAATTCTCGGTCAGGCAAATTCTAGGCTACGAATTGCCGAATGAAAAAATCAACATCAAAAGTCTATACCCCACAAGATGTAAATTTTTATCAATCTGATTTCTCAGATTTTTTTCCAGAAATTTAGGCGTTTAAAAAAAAAAGTTCTGAAGCCTAAGAAATGTAGAATTTGAAGAATCAAAAGTGCGATAAGTTCAAAGCAGACTTTTAGAATAAACTGACATATCTAAGAATCATAGGTTTTATTTAAATTTATTTCTCCCCGATATTTTTTGTGTTTTCACGTTTCCGACTCACGCACAGTGGAGCAAATTCACGGAAATGTAGAGGGGGGCGAAAAATATATCTCAAAAATCTAGGAAGAGGCAGAGAGGTGGATCACTTTTTTTTCAATTCAATTCCAAAAACATGAATTTCTTAATAGGAGTATCGAAAGAAAAGTTTTTCAAAATAGAGGTTTTAATGCCCCTCCCCCCCCCCCCCCTAATTGGCACCCTTGCTCTTGTAGGTCTTGGATTATAGTGATCAAGTCAAAATTCGCAACAAATAATAGCATTTATTAAGCTTAGTGTATTCCAGAGTTTCATTTCTATAGGCGATAATGGTAATTTAGTTTTTATTTGTAAAGAAATAAAAGTTCTCTTTTATTTCTGTTGATTAACATTTACCCCACTTTCACCCTCTGGCTTGAAACATATGCAAAGCTAGGATGGGTCAGAACGTTTTTAGTTGGAAATTGGCTGTTGAGGAAAGCACATCAAAATGACATTGGAGAAAAAGATCAATAGCGGTTGGATTAATTTAATGTATGTGCTAAAAGCACGCATAATATACAATTGAGATCAATATTGTCAATAATCTTCCAGTAAACACAGACATAATGGATACGGCTCGTCCGAAAGGTCTCGTCAAGGGCTTCTTTCATTCGTCAGTTCAAGGATATAGCTCAAACCTACCCATAAGCGCTATAGCCAAATTCAAGCACAGATCTAAATTATAAATCAAGGAAATACTGCCTGCTTGCCTATCACAGCTAAAAGGACTGGGGACTCCTTACAGTTGAATGTAATAGGGAGCACTGGGCCTGAGTATTCCCAAACATCATAAACTTCTGAAAAGAGTGTCTTTTGCAAGAAATAATTCATTTACGCCTTGATAGGAACCTGGAGTCCAGAGAACCAGCATTGTTGAAACATCTATGCACAAAGGTAGCTCTAAGAATAATAAGAGGCATATTGTGAGGCCAAAAATACTAGTCGAAAAAGAAAGGAGATTCAGAAAGAGATTTTTCATCGATTATTGGGTTTGACTCGGAACCTGAGCTATAGTTACTTTTTCTTGGATGTTTGTTTATATTAATTAATTTAAAGAAATATTTTTCTAAAAACATTTTTCAACAAAAAGTAAAAACCCGTATTTAAACTAAAACTGAGGATTAATGAAGTGGTCTAATAAGTCTAACTAAAAATGAACAGAAATTACCTTAAACATAAAGATTACGCTTTAAATAGAACTTTTAAAACTGGACATTGGTAATTTTTGAATCAATTTGTTTAGTTTTTAAACAACACTTTAAAGTAATGAATATACAAATGATTTGCCAGCTGCATTTTTATGCAATTGAAGGGAAATTTTAAAAAAGGATGAAGTTGAAAGTAAGGATACTGATGTAGTATTTTTAGACTAGTAAAACTATATTGATTAATTAAGATTGATTAAGCGTAACAGACGCTCTGGCCTTCGGAGGGATAAAGGGACTGGTGGTCCCACTCTTATTTGCGGTAATCTTTTTTTTGTTTAAAAGTTGGCTTGAATATTCATTTAAATTTTTGTTCGTTATAGGTGTCGCCAATTTATCCATGCTAGTATCTTTTATTTTCAATTTTGAGCTTATTATTCCTTTTAAGTTCTTCTCGTTTCGGGTTTCATTTATCTAACCATAGCAATGTCGGTTCACACAAAGTTTTACTTATTATATGACTTCATGTATTCTCGTATTAGGTTTTAATACACCTTTTTCATTTATTTTTGAAAAGTTTTTTTTTGGAAAACAATTTCTGTTCGGTTTCAATTGACAATAGCTAGTGGGTTAATTGCATGGAGGTTTGTAATTTTTTCTCAGTTTTTCACTGTTGGATTCAGTTTCTCAATTTTTCAACTAAAAATTTGGATTAAAGCGTACATTTTGAATATTCAGTAAAATTCTGGTGCATGCAGGGTATAGACATTTTCAAAGTTAAGCCTGACGGAATTCGTCATTATGGATTTCTTGTGTTTCTGGGCAGGGTCTAAAGGATTGTTATTTAAATATACATTCGTACACAAATATTTATCTCTTTTATCGACACATTACTCATAAGTTTATTGGGTATGAAATTATTAGTTTTTTTCATGAAGGTATTTACACTCATGCATGGTCATTAATCAGAGTAGTTTTAATATCAGTAGAAATATGTGATGCAGAAATAGACTGGAAAATTTACTGGTGAAATTTTCGGACTAATTCATGTGCATGCTTCACAAAATTCCAAATTGTCTGGCAAGTATAAATAGCGCATTGAGACGAACATATACTTGGTTTTCAGGTTCTACGCAAAATTCTTAAAACATCTCAAAAGTTATTCTTCTCATTTATTATGCGACTTGAAATTAATTATTCAATTTCATAACCCCTTCAGAATAAGTGGACTTATTGGTGTTTGACCCAATATTTTACAGTCAGATGAGTTTTGCAATGGATATCGAAATTTTCACAAGTTATAAATATGGCTTCCTCAAACAATTTTTTTTTTTTCTGAAATCCAACTAACTTTTTTTTTATATTTTCGCAATCCCATCTTTAAAGGACTAAACACTACAATATTTAAGTCCAGAAATTAATACTTTGTCGAGATAAAAATACTACATATTGAAAATTGGATATTTATACTTCCAATTCCCTAGTAGCAAATAGCGACCGAGTTCACTCTTCTTGCATTAACTATTGTTTGTTGTCCTTGTATTTTGTCCTATTTTTAAGAAAACTTAAAACACACAACAAAGAATGAGGAGAAATAATGCTTTATTTGGACAAAGATTTCATAGAATCAATATGCTCTTACTGGGGCTCTTATGTCTTTGCAATCGAATGGGTAGAGAACTGGGCATCGGAAGTACAAATCCTTAAGAGAAGAGCCGTCAAAACATTTATGAATGGCAGGACAATAGTAGGGAATTCTTGCATAGTTCCCTCTGTATCTATAATCTCCTCTTAATCCGTATTCATAGCTTGCTGGCAATTGGTTTACATATTTGCTAGGTAAATTGTATGCACCAATTTTGCCGTCATCTAACTGGGCTTCATCTGAGCCAAAAACAACAGCAACAAGGCTAAGAAAAAGGAAAATCTGAAAGAAATAATATAAAAATTAGTTGTAGACGAGACGAGCAGAAGAACTATATTTGTTAAAACAAGAAACACACGATACCAACTAGAAGCTATTAGGGGGCAGGATGAGACTTCTGTTTGCTAGAGAAGAAGGGGTCTAGCTCAGTGAGAAAAGTCAGCTAGTTCAGTGTCGAAAAAGTAAGTATATATTAATTATCAGATTGCGCGAAGGAGTCTGGACATCAAGCTATTCCTTTGGTTATGCCATTGTAAAGTATTGGTTCTTGACCGGGAGTTTAAACTGAAAATTAAACATTTCAATGGTATTTGATAGAAATTGATGTTGTCCAAAGGCTGTCAAATTTTTTTTTAAAGATGTGACCTTACTTTTCCACGCCTTTTTAATTATCATTATTACAATATAATTGAATAATTATTAGGCTTAATAAACTAAAATAGCTTTATTCACGTACAAAATTAAAAGTAGAATTTAAACATTTTTTAAAGTATGCTTATTTGTTTTATCTTTTAATTATTGCAACCACAGCATAATTTATCATTTTGCCGTTTTTGTCACCTTGGTGCATTTTAGACATTTCTCACTTACTTTCATATTGATTTTATTGTATCAAGAGTGCCGTTCCACAGCGACTGAAGATGCCAATGTTTTTGATTTTTCAAGTTGAAATTAAATAAGGAAAATAATTAAAGATTTAACGACTTTTTTTGCTACAAAAATCTTTATTTTTCATGGATAAGAAAAATAAACCTTCCACAACTTTTCGGAAGAACCGGGGGCATTTTAGTTTTAACCCATTGAGTTCTATGTATTGTACAACTTGTTATTTCAATCAAATTGACAACAGAATTTTTTTTTTTTACCTATAGTTGTTTAGTTCAATCTAGTAACTTCTACGCAGTTGCACATATAACAGTTTTTTAGTTAATCAGAAAACTAAAACTCAATGGAATTTTCAATTTGAAGCAGCAAAAGACGTAATAAGAATTTTAATCAATGGAGTTCTTTAATAGTACTACGATGTTGTAGATAAATCAGCAATTATTTCATTGTACTAATTCTTTTCGTGGAAGATATTCGGGGACTAAATACCAACAAAAAATCCAAAAGCAGAAATACACTGTTTGCACCAAGTTTTGCGTTAGCTTTCTTGCAATTCTTCTATTTTATTCCCCTTTTTTCAATAGCAAAAGGCTTTACATTTTGAAATAGTTTTCCTTTAATGCTTTAAAACAGACATTGTAAATACATGGCCTTTTAGAAAATATTTCAAGGGAAACACAAAATCTACTTTATTTCCCATCAAGGTCAAATTAAATTGCTAGCACAGGTTCAGTTGTTTCTACCCAGCCTTCTAGTTAAGCATATTTGGAGAAATCTACAACAATACGAACATTGATTTGAGAAATGAACGTTGTTCTAGTTCTGACAAAGCTTCCAGAGTAGTTAATTAGAGGCGAAGCTAGGGTTTTGAGTTAGGAGGGAGGGGGTATAAAGAACATTGCGAAAAAACCGTCCAGTCTGCCGATAAATGCGGACACCTAAGCTAAATTAAGATACTAAAAATGCCCAAAACACCCAAAATGCCAAAGACATCCAGGATATCAGCACTATGTGTCAACACCTTGGAACTTGGGGGATGATGGGACCCCCCCCCTTGTTCCTCCCCTGCAGTTAATATTTTCAGTCATATTTCTTTGTCAGACTATATTTAATACCGTCTCTGAACACTTACCCTCTCTATGTTTTTCTCTCTGGAATTGCATATAGACTGCAATCTAAGAAATGCTGAAGCGAAGTAAAAGAAATATGATTTTGAATCACCAATTCTTACACAACATTTATTAAAAAAAAAAAAAAACTAACCTCACATTTTGGGATGTAGATTATAAAAAAAAAACCATAGAAGTCATTCTCATAATGACTTTGGTGGTGAAAACATCGCAATCTTTACCTTCTGCCATTCAAATGCAATGGCGTAAATTCACGACAATTTGCGCCATTCCACGAAGCGGGGTAAGATATATTTTTTCCAATATCTAAGGGGGGGGGGGTGATTTTTTATTTACTCTATGAAAATACGAAAAAAAAACCCTTTTCTACTGTTCAAAGCTTAAAAAAAAGTACGAATTAGAACAAACAGCTTTCACTAATGGATTCTGCAGCATGACCTTGGTCTATATCTCTTTCAGTAATCCAACAATTTCCCACCCACCTAAATGGATGTCACTGTAATTGTTCTTGGCAGTAACATTTGCTTCAAAATGACATATACTATATTTCAAATTTTTAGGAGTCGAAAGGGAGAAATTTATTGAGATTATTTAAACTCAGTCGGTTTTTAGCATTAGGCCAATAATGCGAAAAATCTCAAAGAAAGATTTGATCTAAGACTACAAAAAGATTTGGAAAATTTGAATAATTTTTGACTTTTTGACAATATGAAAAATCTGAGATACTTGACATAAATTTCTATCTGTGCCTAATTTAACGGTGCTCGCAAAATGCGCAGTATCTTAGTACCAAAATTTCATCTCCAGTGATTAAAGTAATGTTTTTTTTTCTTTTTGTAATTTCAAGTTCGTACCAAATCATTCAAATAGAATGGTGTACAAATAAAATAAATAAAAAAATCATTTTACGGACTGAGGCAGCCTATCCCCCCTAGAAACTTTAATTTTTGGGGGCATTTTCTTACGCTTAAAATATATCATAATACTTTTAAATCAATTAAGTAGCGCTATCTATAGCTTAGAATTTCCACTTACTTTCATGATCATTTTGAAGTATCGAGAGTGCCGTTTCACAGCGACTGACGATTCCAGCGTCTCCGATTTTCCAGCTTGACAATCCATAAGGAAAAATATGATCTTTTTTATGATAAGTTTAATGTACAAACTGTATTATTAATATTCCAGCTTCCTTGAAAGATGTCAATTAAAATTGTGAAATCAGACATTTCTTGGAAGATGTTCATCAAGGTAATATTTTCGCTTTTCATAGTAGAATTACTGCAAGAAACCTCAAAGAGTTTTTAAGGAACTCTTATGCAAGTTTGTTTACATAAAAGCGAAAAATATCTATTGGATTTTTGTTTCTCTAATTTCTGGAGTTTCAAAGACAGAAAATATTCGTTGATTTTCTTTTAATTGCTTTACACGATTATACGCTTTGTATATACACGATATACTTCATGTGTAAAATTTTATAATACTCGAAAGCAGTTAGCAGTTTGTTTGATCCTTAATGTCTAAATAAAAAAATAAAAAACAAATTTAAATCCCCGCCCCATCTCTGTGGAAATCTTATTATTGAAGCATGTCCTACCCCCAAGAAAAATATCTACAGGAAACTTTGTACAGGGTGCTTATCGAACAACCGATTAAATACAAGCAACACAAATCGTTGCTTTTACAAGATTAAATAAAAAAAAACAAGTTTTCTTTAACTGAAAGTAAGGAGTGACATTAAGACTTAAAACGAACACAAATTATTCCGTATGTGCCTATTGGTATCAAAATTTCGTTTTTTAGAGTGTCGGTTACTATTGAGCCGGGTCGCTTCTTACTTACAGTTCGTTACCACGAACTGTTCGATGATTATCAAATTTGTGTTTTTCGATCGTGTGAATTAATTTGAAACGGGGAAAAATTGCCTTCGAGGGGAACTCTTTAAATACTTTTAAGTTTGAAAATACGATCATTGCTAATACACTGAGGGGAATTTGCTACGGGGGAATTTTCCTTGAATTTCCTTTCTTTGGAGATCATGCAACGCGCGATGGGTAAACTAGTAGTTCTTAAAAATAAACAGTCTATTCCTTATATCAATAACATAAAAAATTCTATTGCTTCAAAAGCATATACTACTTCGAACTGGACAACACTTTAATTTATTGAAAAAGATATGTTTAGAGCAAAGATTTTTAGCATGATTCGTTTTAAAATTTCTCCCCTCGAGCGAATATTACTATGTCTTTGAAATGTGTCACAGCCAGTGGTGGAGTTGGTCAAACTTGTGGCCTTCCCTCACAGCTGAAGATAGTGCGCCTTTCCACCACTAGTATCGCATGATATGGGATTTTGATGCTATCGGTGCTAAGATGTATTCTTGAAAGTAAGCAGGTTTCTGTAATTATTTAATGTAAGTTATTTTACTTGTAAATATAGGAGCAAACGGAGAGTTCCTACAAGTACTCAATTCACGAAAAAAAAAAAAAATCAACAAACTTTTTCTAAAATGTGCAAAAACTTAAATTTTAGGTTAAATACTAAACACGTTTTAAATCTTTCTTCTTGAAATCACTGTGGGCTGAACTTCATTTTTTCCTCTGTTGCGGCAACTACCGCAACCATCAACCAGAAAAGGGTTTCTGTTTTAGATACTCTATGGCAAATAAAACCATAAATTAATATTAAATCAACTGACTTTAAATTACAATCAATTTTTTGCTCTGGTTTTGATCATTTAGTTACATTTCCCTGAAAGTTGACAGAAAACTTTAAAATACCACGAAAAGTGTAAGTGAAATAAGATTGTTTGAATTGCTTAAGTAAATATTTGTACAACCATACATATCTTGTAAAATAAAAAAAATGAGATAAAAAAATTAAAAAGAAAAAAAACTTGGATGAAAAGGCAGAATAACATTAGTTAAAGAATATGGCACCAAACAGCTGAAGATGGTGTAGCCAGTCTTTCAGGTGTACTTGTTTTCAGGAGTCAACGGACTGTTAATTTTTGAATTTTTATGTGCGAAAAGTATTTTACAATTTTACTAATTAGAATTGCTTATTTATTTTCACGGTTCAAAGTTGCAACACTGATGAAAATATAGTACAGCCATACAAACTTCATAATTTTGAAACCACCAAAGGAAAATCCTAGAAAATCCCGATTTTCAGATATGAATGACCTAAGATTGTCCAGGGGGTAAAAGACGTTTTCATTTTGATGCTCCTGCTAGTTCAACATAAAACTAAAATTCAAACTTATTAAACATTAACTTTTTAAATATATATAATAAATTTACTGCTCCCTCAGACCTCCAGCACCCATTTTCGATTCTATAGCTGAGACCCGGCATGTGCGTGGTGAGGGTCCTTGAATCTTCCCCCAATATCTTGATATTTATTACAGTGTATTTTCTATATAATTTGTGCATATTGTTTTGTCTCAAGAATCACCCCCCCCCCCCAGAATAAAACAAATCCTCCATGCGCGCCTGCTTGGTCCCGATGTTTCCTCAAATTTAGGCTAGTAAAAACAAATCAGCGGACAGCGATGACCCAGAAAAGAGTAAGTGGCACTGCAATATTTGGTACTGAAAGGGATTTCTAAGTAAATACTGACAGAAGAATCGAGAAATGATAAAAATAAATTCCAGAAGATTTTAAAAATGGAATACTCCGACAAGCTTGACATTAAGTCAGACCTATTATTTTTTATTCTGACGCTTTTATTCTTCTTAAATTTCAATATTGAATAAAATTTTTTAGGTTGAGCATTTCATTTTAACGATATACTATTTGATTGAATACTTTATAATATCTCAAGCTTAGGCCGTTACAACTAAGGGGAGAAAAGGGAGGAAGTAGCACATATGACGGTTCTTGATTAATCAAAAGGCTTTGTTTCTTCATTTTTAGTATTATTGGAAACACGTATTCTCATAGCTAGTTTTGCCCCTTTTATCACCCTTTACTGGTAATTCCTGTCGGTTTCTATTTTGAGTTCTCGAAATATGACCTTACCTCACATCTTAGTCCGTTCAGAGGTCACTTTAGTTCCGTCAGAGAGTAGCCCCCAATCTTCCCTCAAGTAGGCTACTCCATAGATGTCCTCCCACTCTGGTATCAGACTCGTCTGAAAGGCTCTCCTGTCACGTTTGTATCTCCTTCGGAGCGTGTTCTTTGGTTTACCTCAGTGATGAGTGCCTTCCGATTACCAGTGGAGGAGCATTTTTGGAAGTCTATGGTCTGGCATGATTTTTGAAATTTTTTGAAAGTGGTATTATTTAAACTGAAGGTAATCTACAATTAGAAAGCTATATACGTACTGATAATATCCGCTTTCTAAATATGGTCAACTATTTTCAACCGCTCTTTATTTTCCTCTCACGATGAACCTACTTAAAAACTAATCATGAATACAATGAAAATAATAACAACTAGTTATTCTGGGCCAAAGGTACCAGCCGTGGCTTGCATTCCCGCCTAACCTGGGTGGATGCGGCAGGATAATGGTTCTAAATTGTTTTCAGATTTACTCCTACCTTTTCTTAAGGGTAAATTCAGTGGTTTATGGAACAATGTTGTATCTGGGGAATATTGGGGTCTAGTAAGGGCTAAATTCCCTTATAATTAGTCATTACAGGATAATGAATAATGCTAGCTCACAATTAAATTAATGATGGCGCAACAAACCTTGAATAAAAAGAAAGACAGACAACCGACACAGTCTTCAATAACAGAGAAGAGGAAATTGGAATATAAATAGAAGAATAAAAATGTTGAGCTTGCTGCCCTTCAAAGCAAATCCGTATCTGCAAGTTAGTGAGATTAAGAAAAATGACAAAGTATTTTTTATCAATCTTTCGGAAGTTTTAGGGGTAATTCCTTTTTTTTTTAGCTCGGTATGTAACCTTTCTTTAGTTTTTACCGATTACGCATTTATAAAGACTAAAAAATACACAATAATCTAGTAACTGTAGAAACTTCAGTGAAAACATAACAAACGCCAACTTGCTCTGAACTTTGAATATTAACAAGAATATTATTCAAAAGTAAGAAAATTTTAATAATGATTCGTATACTAACGGAATCCTTTTGCCAACGATCCTATAGTTTTTGTTTGAATCCAATTTGACTGGATTCAATACAATAGTTTACTTTGAAACACGCCCCATCCTCAACCGTACAAACAAATACCAAAGGAATTCTGGATATTTGCTCCACGATATGGGGCCTGCTCCATTGACAACTGGGTAGTAAATCTATAATCTGAACAGTAAATATTACGCTCATCAATTGTAATTGTTACGACCTTCAAGGTCACGGAAATAAGGGTTGACTGAAAATCAGGATCATTTGCTTATAAGTAGATTGTAAAAAGGTTGATTGCGGGTTAAATTTTGCTGTTACAAAGTTTGCAGTCCAACAATCTATTTTTATAGAAATCTTTGTTCCACTGGTAACTCGAAATCTTGTTTTAAGAATCTGATTTGTCAGTGGAAAAGACCAATGATTGGTTACCTGGAAAAGATCTCTCATCAATTGACTAACAACACTTCTCGACTACAGACATTTGTAACAAACCTAAAATAGAAAACACGAGAAAATAACGCAATGCCCTATTTATTGATGCCAATTTTTCATTCACGACGTTCAACTTTAGCGAAACAGCTTAGTAGTAGGTTTCCTGTTCTAGAACGTTAGTTGAAAAGATGACTACTTAGGAATTCTCAATAATATATCTGTTCCTGTCTTTGACTATTCGCGTTATGTCTGTCTTTGACTAATTGTGTCATTTTGTTTTAAAAGGTTGCTTTCATCCTGGCCTTTGTCGCTCTTGCATCTGGATTCCAATTAGGTCGATATGGCGATCGAAAATATCCATCAAACAGCTACTACGGATTTGGTAAATATAGAAATTGCTGTCCAATGATGAACAAATGCTATCCTGACCCAAGTTATTACGATTACTGCCCTTACAGTGAAGTGAGCACAGGTTGTACGTACCAGTTTGATGCCAGCAACTACGAATATCCCAAGCCACAAATATACAAGTTTCCCTCCTATAAGCAACCTGAGCCACCGGTTTATAATGCCGGCCATAATTAATCAATTGAAGTGAAAAAAAAAAAAAAAAAAAAAAATCGAATCGTGATACTAGTCGAAGATTTTGCTAAAAAACAAACAAACAATATATCCAGTGACTCTCAATAGCTGCTTCGTTAGGTTTTGCAAAACTCTTCTTTATTTTTGTATTTTTCTCTTGATAAGTATATACTGTGGCTCCATATATTATCTAATGTTATAGATTACTCATCGTATGTTTATTTAAACTACAAATGGTGTAACACGCCGGGAACAAACACGGATTCAATGGGCTAAAAGTCTCAATCAATACACCAAATGTAGAAAGTTCACCATTGAGCATCTGAATGGGCTGAAATTTTGCGGACTTCGTCCAGTTGAACTTCTATCATAGGCAACATACTAGCGTAGAGTTAGTAAAGACCAACGTACTCCAAAGTATTATTATAAATTTTCTCCCCACTCAATAAAAAGAAAAGATGGTCGCAGAAACTTTGAGAAGCACTCATTCGGTCAGAAAGTTGTAGTGCCCGAGTCCTAAGACTGCAAACTATAGCTTAAGAATCCGTAAGTAGATTCATCATTGTTTGTCTTTATGAAAGACTAAAGTTACAATTGTTACAAGCAGTAAAAATACTTAAATATTCCATATAGGAAAAAACAACAACATGCTAACCATTTAGCCTACAAGAGAAACTGTGTTGAAGCCTCACTTTAAGAAAAGGTAAAATTTCAGCTCCTCCTTAATTCTATGGAATGGTACAGAGACACGACCGACACTACTGGCGAATCAGTTTGAACTAGTGTCCCTGTTTCTTTCAGCAACTGTATTCTATCCTTTATGGCAAACAATACGACACAAACTCAACCTTGATGACATAAATTGATTATGTGTAAAGTTACCAAGCAGTTAACTATAAAGCTATTTAAACAGTAACGAAAAAGGGGAAGGAAAGAGGAAACACTCTGAACAATGCCACTTAACTGGAATGTGGTCAAAAATATTTGTTAGTTTAGAAATAATTAAAATAATTACAGCTTTTTTGCAATCAGACGGCAAACCATTTAACCAGTAACGACAAAGGAGAAGGAAAGAGGAAGGACTCTGCATAATGCCACTGAACAGGAATCTGGTCATTTTTTCGTTAATTTAGAATAACTGAAAAAATTACAACTTTTTTTGTAATCAGATGGCAAGAAAAAAAACGGAAAAAAAAACGAAAAAAAATGAATTCTTCCGTTAAGGAAATGTAAAGGGGACGCGCACATGGCAAAAAAAAGACAAGACTCTGATGTTTAAGGAAATAAATTGTGACCGGTATTCAGGGCAGGCAAAAACTCGTACAAGATGGAAGATTTTTGGGATTACCAAAAGAAGAAAAAAAAAGAAAAGACAAACACTTCAGCTTTAACATTTATTTGTCTGTATTACAGAAAAACATATCACAAGCATTGTCTTAGAAAGGCATTCCAAGAAACATGGTACATTTGACCTAGTTCGTAAGGAATAAATCACGAGGAATGTTTACTTGCATATACATCAGGATTGGTCAACGATTTCTAATATCACGATGAATCTATAAATATAGGGATGCAAAAAAAAAAACAAAAAAAAAAAACAAAAAAAAACACTAAATTGAAAATAATATGGTCAAAAGAATAAAGAGAGCAGGGTGTAAAGATTGAAGAAATTAGAAAAGATTGAATAAATAAAAATAGTATCTTTTGTCCACCCGCAACAGTGCCAAACACACTAAGATGAGAGCCTCCAGTTGGTGCTTAAAAATTGGTAAGTTTCAACCTGCTTATCTTCAAACCCTGTTCCAAGGTTTTTTTTTTATATCTTTATTAGTAATTTAGAAAATAAGAATAATTTAAAAAATAACAGGCCACAAAGTTTTGTACTCTGTAGCTCAAAATGAACGAAATTTTAGTGAAAGGCACAAGAAACATAAGGGTTCACCACAATATTTTCACCGACTATACACTAAAGATTCATTTAAGACAAGTTAACGCAGTGGTCCTCGGCCAATATAAATTGTCAACTATGGTCTTGAACATCAATAAAATGATGGCCGTAGGTTGTTTTTTGGCTCAGGTCCATGCTAGCTCTCATATAATTATGAAAAAATATTTGGTTTTAACATTTTCTTCTTTTTTTCTGGTAACTGTTAATCAGTTTTTAAAAATGTCAAGAAACTAAACATAAGAAGAGCATTGTCACATAATCCACACGTTGGATGGGCTAGACAAAAATGGTTCATGAAACCATGCAAACCACTTCAGCTTCTTTTTTTTATAGTTTTAAATAAGCTACGTAAACTATCATATATCTTATTCAAATTCATACTAAACTGGCAAGAAAAATTATTCACTATGCAATAATCTTCCTTTTACTATGATTGGAAGGAACTGTATTTCCTCTGTCTTTGTTATTTTTAACCTGTTCAATAGCCATTTTGATAATTAAGCATCGATTCTCAAATTTTAATACATCAGAATTTGTCACCCTGGTGAAAAAAAAAACCTTACACAGTAGTAGCGTATTGAAGCAAGTAAATAAGTCCATTTTAAATAACTGAGAGGAAAATTGGGAAAAAAGACATATAGAATCAAAGTAACAAGAGCCAAGAGCTAGTGAAATAGCACAAACTTAGGGCTTCTAGTTGATGAAAGATAAAAAAAAGGTATAAATACTAAAATACAGAATACCAAAAAAACATTTCTAATAGTAGGATCACACAGCTTCGTCAGGGGTTTTACTGCAGGTACAAACGCTACACGTCCTCCTGTTAAAACGCATGCGCTTCCTATCACACGACAAATTACAACCGGAAAAGTTGTACAACATAAGAATAAAAAAACAACTGAAAGTAGAGATGTTAACTGCATTTTTCGTTGCTAGCTTAAATGAGTTATCTAAAAAATATAACTAGCAAAGTTCACTGAATAACACTTCAATTCTTTTTTCTGCTGATCCTTTCGCTACTTAAAAATATATATGCATCCAACATGACTCAATGATGCATTAAAATGCATTGCGCTTCTTATTTTTTTTTTTTTTTTTTTTGGCATGTCTCATCAATGTAATACTGGGAAACGAGTATGTGTGACCCTAGGATAAGGCCTTGTTCAGATGACAGTCATAAAATAATATGAGCAAAAAGAAACTATGTAAAAATAAAAAATAAAAAAGCTGCAAATTTAAAAGTATTGTTTAGGTGAGGCAGTCTTATAATATTAATCAAATAGATTTATGAAAATTTTTTCGTAAGCATTCTATTTTTTGTTTTGTAAGCATTCTATTTCTTGTACATAAATTTGGTTTCTTCGGTGAAATATTTTTTCTCTATCTTTATCTGGAAGCAGTATGAATGTATTTTAGACGTCACATACAGACTAAGCATTGAAGTTACCACTGTAGAAATTTATGTACGCGTAGATACAGTGAAAATTCATTTGAAAATTCAGAAGTTAAATGGGAGAATATTTGCAGAAGATAGCGCAAGTAATAAAAATTAAAAAATAATCTTTGTTCATAAACATTCAAATATCAGCTCTCTCACAGAATTCCTCTAAGTCAAGGCTACGCCTAAAAAAAAATGTCCCTTTCTAAAACTATACTCTTAAAAAAAACATTAATATCACACAACTGTCCTAAGGCTACTATAACCAGAAAAGGTCAATGTATTTATCACATTTTGAGACGGAAGGGATCTGTAGCAGGTTTCTGTTCGCGCATGCACACTTGCAACAGCAATAGACAGGCACTGGACCCATTGTTCTGCATCTTTCTTGTCTTTGGCTTTTAACGTAATAGACTTTTCATCGGTGAATATCTCAAACGCTTTTGGTATTGATCGCCGATCACGAGCTACTTTGACGCTTCGTACCTCGTGAACTTCTATTTTAGCTGATTGTTGTCCTTTTTTCTACGGTTGAAATAAGCAAATATGAGTATATGAGTAAAAATTAATAAAAATTTCACAAAAATACAAAGAATCTAATTTTAAATAACATAAATGCATGGAAATCATTCCAAGCCCAATAAACAAAAATTTGAAATATACAGTAACAGGAAAAAAAGCACTGTACGCAAAAACCTGCTTAAAAAAATACTAAGAACATCTTGGTCACACACTGCTGTGTCAAAATCCTAAGATTCTTGTAATATCAAGAGTCTCCTTGGGTCTTGATCCATTGGTCACACTTGCAGGTACATGTGCACTTCATAAGAAGTAGGGATAATTGACAATGATAGGGACAAAAATTCTTTTAATAACTTCAGATCAAAAATGACCTAATAGAAACTGCAACTGACACTGATTGATAGAGTCAGTTCCCAATATAACCACTTTCAAAGAAAATGTTAAATGGTCAAATATTTAAATAATAATTTAATAATAATATAATAAAATGCAACTGCCTAATAATAGTTTGTAACTTCGAAAACAAATTTCACCAAAATTTTGAAAGGGCCTGAGACCCCTTGGAAATGGTAGAAAACCAAAATAGATATTCCCCCACAGGAGTAGTCTCGTCCTACGACCCTTATACACAGATTTACAATGCCCCATTTTGAAAACTACGCCTCGGCAGACATGAAAAACAACTGATGATCTGCAATAAAACTACGGCACTTAAACATAAACACCTTTATGATCTGGTAGAGATAGTAACCAGGGCTGTCACTCCACTAGAATGGATGATCTATTTTTGAGCAAAAAAGTACCATCGGAGGTTAGAATTATCTTTATGACTATCATGGTAAATAACTTAATAATGCTTTTGCTACAGAGCAAGGCCATCTAAATAGCCCAGGATCTTTCGGAGTTGGGAACTGACAAAAGCTTACGTTCATTACATGCGTTTAAATCACTACTGAGTTTCGTCTTTAAACCGTTGATTTGATGCTACATTCAACAGATTAAAAAAAAAAACATGGCAACCATGAGTCTCAGTTTTACTTTTCTTCCTATAATTGCTTTTGAATTATGATTCAAACTTTTCAACAGAGTTTCAAATTTTCTGCTGGAAGTCTGTAGTATTTGAGGACTCCTTTTCCATTAGTTTATTGGATTGAAACCAATTCTTCAATTTTGGTGGTTTTAGCTTTTCTTTTCTTGCTAATTTTAAGCCAACAGAGGTTATGTTCCATTTTGACAGGTCGAGGATACAATGTTGTAGCCTGCATTTCAGTAGGGTGCTGGACAGTAGCCTGCTGTGGATAAAGTGTCTTTACCGTTTTCATGACAAAAAACTATCTTTGGCAGTTCGAACTAAACGGACCTTCAAAAAAAGACACTGAAAAAAATAATAACATATATCGTTGGCGACGCATATGCCTCAGTACTGTTTCTGTTCTTTTGAACCAAATCCTATTTCATACTGTAGAATCCTCCATGCGTTTTAAAACCTCAAACTAAATTTCGTGTTGAGCTCTGAAGTTGGTTGACAATAATATTTTGGAAAATTTGTATTTTGTTTTGTGTGTTTGCGTGTAAAACTTGTTCTTTTTTTAGAAAGACAATTTTTAGACAAAAGAACAATTCTTTTTATATGTAATGTGAAGGTATTATTTTTGTAAAATCAACAAGTAAATACAGTTCAAATGATAGACAAATTATACACAGCTCATACACACTGGTACTGACAGCTTTTACTTCAGTTAATTTTTTACCAAGTAAACTATTGATCTTTTAGTATTTTTCTGTCAGATTTTCATATTCATAATCTAAGTAGCAATTGGCTTTAAATGGGGTCTACTTTTCATTTGCTTAGCGATCTAATTAAAAAACCGTCTAACAATCATACAAGATTTCTTACAAGTTTTAGATGATTTTTGGCATACTGTGGAATCAGAAAAGAAAAATTAACGAATCTTGGGCTTTGGAAATCAACGTTTTATCCATATAAGATCACTGAGCTAACGACAATGTCATGTGTAAGTAAGTAAGTAAGTATGACGGGACTAGACCCTCAAGGTACAAACAGCCGGTGCTGATCTCCGTTTCGTGGCCCTTCAGAAAGGAAGTGCAATGGGGCGAATGGGGCAGCCACCCTGTGCCTTCGCACACGCTTCCTGTTTACCCAGATTTCTCCAGGTACCCATTTAGAGCTTCGACTCTGGCTGAGCTTACAGAGTCACGCCACTTACCCCCGTCCCAAACCAAATAATCGGCAAAGCCAGGAATCGAACCCGTGCTCCTCGGACAAAGGATTCCCAACCCAGCACGCCAAACACTTAGCCAGGACGGCCTGTCATGTGTGCATTGTCATATACCACAACCAACAGTGGTCAGCAATACCAAGTAGGTTGAGTGATTTCTAATGCTGATACTAAATCATATTGATTATGCCTTATATCTACTTCCACAGAGATCTCACTTTACTCAGACCAGTCACTGATATTACTCCAATGGAAAATTCCACAAAATGAGATTATCTGTAGACCATTTCGCTCTAAATCGATCAAAAACTAAGGGTACAAATAATTAACGGCCTAAGAATTTATATTCAAATTCGAAATATGTCCAATGAAAAATAAGAAGTCAACGAACATTTTGAATTTTCAATTAAGGCTCATCGACGCCCGTGGTCCACATCTAAGGGGAATTCGACTCTCCGTAAAGTCATATTAGACCATAGTTTAAAAAATCATTTGAAAAATTCCAGCTAATTTGGTTTAATAATAAATAACTTTTGAATGACCCCTTTAACAGAAAATAAGCTAATTATTACTAAAAAATTGGTTCTAAGACATGTGTCCCATTCATCATTGTTTTTTTTTTCTTTTTTTTCTTTCTTAGGAGTAGCTAGCTCAATAGACTTAAGGAATGAAAGTTATTCTGATTTCAGAAATAATCAATTATTTTCAAGTGAGTAAATTATGACCAGACTGGCTCCTTATTATTCTCAAATCAATTGGTAAAGTTTAAAGATCAACAATAGTTCAACAATACTATAAATCTATATCATTTAATATCATAACTCCCTTAGCCACCACAGTAAAGGTTCACACTCCAATACAGCAAAGGTCGAAGGGTCCGTGCTCTCTGGTCTAAATATATCAATTTAATCCACTTACCCTTTCTCGACAAGACAAGTTTGAACCGTTCAAAGAGAAATGTTTTGTGCGCCATCTACGAAAAAGCAGCCATTTAGACTTCTTTTCTTTCAAATCTCCCTCAATTACTGGACTATCTTGTTGAAGTAGGAAGTTGGCTGCTCGATCAGGGTGGTTGCAAAGAAAACAGCCCCAATGATGAGATATGCCATTGTATTCAAAGACATCAAAGAATCGGAATGAACGAAGTTCAGCAAACAAATTATCTTGGTCCTGAAAACGTAAAATTGCACAGCAAGGTTAATCAAGAATCACCAGAAATTGTTCTAACATCCAAAATATGCCAAACACAAACAGGAGAGGCAATAAGGAAATCTCCCCCGAAGAATCATTTGAGGGAGAAAATTGTTCGTGAAAAATGAGGTAGAATGTATACAACAAAAAGAAGAAAAACAGGGCTAGGGAGTATTGGGTTTTAGGCTCCCTTTTAAAACAGCTCAAGAGCAAGACATTTTTTCTCGAAACTACTTCAACTTATGCTCCTACTATATATGGCCTTACCAACTAATTTTCAGTGTTCACATGGCTATAGCTATTTTTAAAAATAAAAAATTGAAATTAACTGGAAAAATACCAAACTGGTAACCGTGTTTGTATATAATACAACATAAAACTAGACATAAGAAGGACAAACATATTTTATAATTCCTTATTCCTCTACTGTTGGAAAAAAGTATTATTTTTTCATCTTTTATTACCCCTAATTCTACTTCATAGTCCAGGCCAAAAGAAGACTTTTATAGAGTATTTGACCAACCATCCTTACGTAAATTTTCTAATAATGGTCCTAAACTTTTGGTTGTATGCCGCTAAGATATCAAAGTTCTCTGTATTAAGGTTAATACAACTACTTTTCAAAATTTTTCAAGTTTTGCTGAAAAGCTCCTTTCGCTTTACGTTAAAGTAGCTAGGAAGGTGCAGATTGTATGACCTGCAAGTATAGCCATCATTGAAGGGCACTAATAAATAAAAATAACACACCAATTCTTCTTTTTTTTTTACAATGGTGCGAGCAAACCCATAACACATATTGTGTTTTGTATATTTATATGACTTTAGGTCAAAAATCGATTTTGTAGCCCCCTATGCTAGTGACCGTTATGATGACGCGGTGAATTGCCGGATCATTAATTAAGACACAAATAAATTTAAATCTTTGATATAAATATCACATAAAAAAAAAGACGGCCAGTTTTTCTTCCACACAGGGTGGCAAAGTAGATTCCCCTTAAAGTAGCCTGTGGTTTCTCCATCCAAACTTTCTATGGTATTTAATCAAAGTGACCAGCACACAGCACCGTCTCATAGGGTCGAAGCTAAACTGCACACATTTTACAGGCATATAATTAAACATACCCGCACAAACATATACGTTAAGATAGCTCAATATGCTGCCACTATACTCTCAAAAGAATTCCAAACTACTTTAAGCTCAAGTTTTAGTTTAAGCTCAATTTTAAGCTATTCTTCGCATGGATCCCATCAATACTTGGAATTCTAACACCGTTCATATATGAGCAGCAAACCCAAAAACTGAAAGTTGGTTCGCTGTACCATCTCTCTCTCTCTTTCTCACAGAGCGAAATGTATTGGCAAAAGAGAGTCCCCCCCCCCCCAAATAAAAAATCATCGAAACTGAATATACAGCAAAGTTCGGACACAAGAGCAGGAACCCCCCCCCCACCCCCTCAATGTCAGACAGTTGGTTGCCATCATGTGGTTCAAAGTATAAGCTTAAAAAACCTAACTGACTTTTCCTTTTATAAATCAGAGCTATCCGTCGCTTAGCCTGTTCATGCGTAACTCCTGAATAATCCCTACACAAGTTATATTGAGATATAGTCCTTACAGTTGCCTTATATGTGGAGAGATGGATGAGTCTTTGCATCCTTTTTTAGGGGAACGTAGGGAGCTGAAGGAGTTGTGCTATGAAATATTTGGTAGGGAGGTCGGGGGAGAGATTAGATTTTGGGAATTTTGAGAAGTAGGTGTTACTTAAATATAAATGATATTGGAAAGTTTGTCCAGGTAGGTATGAGGCATCGTGATGATTTTCATAAATATTCAGTTTTAGTGTCTTTTCAGTCTATGTTTGTTTGCTGTATGTGTAACTTAAATATAAATGATATTGGAAAGTTTGTCCGGGTAGGTATGAGGCATCGTGATGATTTTCATAAATATTCAGTTTTAGTGTCTTTTCAGTCTATG
Organism: Artemia sp. Qi Xiang Cuo; assembly: GCF_049724085.1. NCBI lineage: Eukaryota > Metazoa > Arthropoda > Branchiopoda > Anostraca > Artemiidae > Artemia > Artemia sp. Qi Xiang Cuo. Next base: position 32,787,765 of record NC_142801.1, on the reverse strand, counting down.
TTTGTTTGCTGTATTTTTTTGCTTGTTTTGTGTATATCACCATGGCCCAATTAGGCTTTTCGTGTCAATAAATCTATCCGTCTATCTATTCAATTTCAATCAAAATTTCTCAAAAAGATCATTAATTTCGTCAACTATAAAGAAGAAAACAAAAAGATACTGATCAAATTAAGAAGTCAAATCGCACGATCGGGGAACTGAATATCGATCAAAGTAAGCCACAAAAGAACTATTTATAATTATATTATAATGAAGAGCCCTTCTATAAGTATTGCATTTGACATCCTAGATTCTAGAATCTAGAAGTATTGAAGATTATAGTACAAGGACACGAAAGAAATACGTAAAGGAAAAGAGAAGTTGAAGGATTCATTAACTTCCCATTCGTTTGCGTGGTTGCTTTCCCTCTTTTTTAAATTGTTCACATTTTTCCATGTTAATAACTTTTAGCGTTTAACTTAAAATAAGTTCTGCATATTGGAATTAAGTATTACAAAAGGACTCTTCTGGCTTATCCATTGAAGTCAATCATCTGTTTATAGTTCATTTGGGTACTTTTGACAAAGGCCAATCATTAGTTACCGTTCATTACCATTGATAACATAAGATCGGTAATACTATTTTAAGATCAAGTTAATAGCATCTATGAAAATGTTCCACTATTTCTCCAAGGTCTTTCTAATGTTTACCCGGAAACACTAGCTGAGGTCACTAGTCAAGGACAGCTGTTTCATAAAGTAATATAACAAAAATAGACTATACGACTGATCACAGATGACGATAAAATATGGTTTTTCAAGAAAAGGAAAAAAATTGAAAAACTATATTTGAAACCTTCTAAGAAAAAAATACAGACACATCAGAACTTTAAGAAACTGAATGTTTAACTTTTCCTGCAAGATGGGGTACCTTTGAAAACGGAAATTTTAGGTTCAAATGTCACTGCATTTCCATGTTTTCGCTAATTTTCACAAACTACTCCTCGGCAAATGTTCCCTAGAACAATTCCTGTGTGCAGCCGTGTCTGAAGACAAAACAAATGTATAAAAATAGCCAAAGCAAAAAAATACTGCTGCCTTGTTACAATAGAAATGGTATACTTATTTCAATTCAAGATCAATAAAGGATTATTTGGGCAATGGTCCTTAATTATTAAAGGTTAATCATAAAAAAATACTTCATATCGCAGCGACCATCTTAGATCAAAACATAATAATATATATTTCGTGGATAGAGTTCAATTCCCACCAAAATTTTGGAGCTTGCTGATCACAAATCTCATGTTATTAGAATACCCTTTTTAATATTACTAACAGCGAATATAAATAAAACTATTTTACTGATTTAGTACAAATTCTAATTACTGAAAGACAGACTAGTGTTTTATTAAGTTGACATCAGCCCACTTTATAGGATTTTCAAGCCTTGAAATGGTTCCCCTCAGAAAAAAAGAAACAGTATTATTTAAAAATGAACAGCAGTTTTAAACTAAGGTTGCAAGACAAAACTAAATAGAAAAATTACTATTACTTTTCAACGTATGAAGTGCCAAATTAAGAGAAAATGTATTTTCAAGTAACACCAAATATTTTTTGTAGTCTCAAAAAATAGATTTTGTTTTTACTACCCCCTTCCCCCCATTTGGATAGCCACTAGTTGCCTGTGCGGTAGGGCTGCTCTCCGTGCTACAATTAAATTACCCTGACCCTAATATATATCTAGATATTAACTAGACTATAGCCTCTGGACATTGTTGTAATGTAGGCATTTTTTAAATAAATAAATATAATTGTTTAATTACTCAATTAAACAATGAGCTTTAGCGATTGTAGTGGATAGAAAGAACAATGGCCGGGAGCTTCAAAAAAGTGACAACATTGACCGTTCTTAAATTTTGCAGGAATGCTAGAAAGTTCCAAGGTAAGAAGACAAAAATGTTTTCTTGCCTTTTCCTATAACTGTGAGCTATGATAACATTACATGTACTATAAATTAATAATCAAAATATTTTTACACAAAACAATGTTCTAACTGATCTCACTTTTTGAAACAACTTGTGCATTAATTTCAGTTTGTGTCACTAAGCTAAAACATACTATACCTTTAGGAAAATACTTCATAATTTTATTTCAATTAACGATGAAAGTTAACATCAATATATATATATATATATATATATATATATATATATATATATATATATATATATATATATATATATATATATATATATATATATATATATATATATATATAAATATAAATCCATGAAGGATCTGCTTTGAACATGATTGATTAATTATACCTAAAATAACATATCAAAAACAACTTTTGCTACTTTGCAGATATAGGTTTTATTTGTATCGGTGCCATATTCGTATACCGAATTCAATCCGGTCAAATACCCGTTAAAAAGATTATAGCGAAAAGGTAATAGTACTAATAAAACAATAGACAAAATAAGAACAGATACAATAGAAAAAAAAACGTAGAATTAATTATATTGTCAGCCCAATGCATAAAAAAAGAAAAAACAAAACAAAGTTAACAACTTTATTATCTTATTTGGACCTTTTACAAAATACAGGACCTCTATACAAGGTGTTGCGCGCTAGTATCTTCGAAACTAAAGAGCATCGAACCAGAAAATTGTTTTTACTATTTTTCTTCTTTAGGAGGACGGGAAGTAACAAAACTTATAGGGGCTATACGTCTCTCCTTCGGGGCGGACTGGGGATAACTTTGGAATGCTGACAGTACAAATACTGACAGTATTAAAATGTTAAATATTTGGACATTTCAAAAGAGCATCATTGCCATTTTGAAGAATTCGACCCTCCGCCTAACATCAAAATACAAGTAACTGCGTTAGCACTTGAGCAAAGGAGGCTTCACAAATCGGATGTGACTATTCGATTTTTTTTTAATAGGGAGGGGGAGTGTATAAGTAAAAAAAGGGAATTCTATACCCTATTTTTTCACTTTTTTTCTGAAGGCATCTTTCAGATAAATCTCGGGTTCCTCAAAATCATTTAATAGAAACGTCCACTCTATGTAAATGCATGATTTTCGGATTCAGAACACTGCCATCGTATTTGCTGGGTCGCCACAAAGAGTAATTTGGTTCCACTAAAACAGCACTTTATTCAACACCGTGTGGCAAGCATTTGAGCGGAGATTAAAAATGAAATGATAAAAAAAGAAGAAAGTGTTGAGTTGTATACCTTAGCCGAAGGGAAGGCTGACATGACTAGAGCAACAAATGATTTGTTGTCATGCTCCAAAATATCCCAACATGTCTTTAAGGCATTTACAGACGCATCTCGAGTGCTTAAAGCCGAGTCTGAGCGGGCCTAAAATGAAATTGCCATTAAGTAATTCAAGGAATTCTGCTGAGGGAAACAAAAACAAAACTAATGAAAACAAAAGAAGAAGAGAAGTAAAAAATAAGGAAAGAGATCAGGAAACAAAAGGCAGGGAAGCTAGAGACAGAAAAAACAAAAAGACACTTGCAAAGATACTATCAAAATTGCTAGAATCATCATAAATGAGAAACGAGGAAAAATTATATTGGAAAACCAGGGGGTGAAATCAGAAAGAAGAAGAGATATTTAAGGGTTAAAAAAACTAAAAGGTATTAGACGACAATATATTCCTTTAACGTTTATAGGACGAAATAACAGAAAACAAAAACACATTCAAAATGAATTGTAATTATTCATCAACAAGACACAATGAAAAAAAATAATGAGGAACAGGGAAGAGATAGTGAGAAAAAAAGATATGGGAGGAAATGAGATAGAAAATTCAAAACTATATTAAGAAAAAGAATAGTAAGACTTTTGTTTTTTATACGCTACGGTATGCGCCCCATTCAACAAGAATAAGCTTTGAGAGGTTGAGCGGATCTCGCAGCCTATCCTACCAACTTTTGCTAGTTTAGATGTAGTTTAGCTTTTATTATATTTTAGGGCTAAGTCTAACCAAATCCATATATTTTGGCTTTTCGACTTTAGAAGTGGTTCTAAAGTTACAATTGAAATTTAAAAGAAAAATCGATTTTGGTGGATGTAAAATGTTAAAACAAAAAACGGCTTCTTATATTCTATTTTGGAGCCAAGGTATTCAAGAGCCATGTTAAAATAACGAAACTAGCAATTTTTTAATAGTAAGTTTCTTTTTACTTTTGAGAAGGTTGAAGACCAGATGATGTAATTAAGTTTTCTTTAAAAATAAGATGTTAATTAGAAACGTCATCGCAGAAAAAATTACAACTATAGTTATCTGTTTAGTTGACACCAAACGGGTGGATTAAACAAATTCAATGGAATTAGCACAAGACTGCCTGAAAGCTAAATAGATTCTACACTTGATATTTCACTGGGAAATTGTAAGGGTAAAATCGATGTATATTGCTACTTGCCAAGGTCTGATTCTTAATGAATCAGACCTTGGGTATACTCCTTACAAATTGCAGAATATTTTCAAAGGCATTTTAAAAAGTTATTATAACATTATTCACGACGAATCAGTAGAGCAGGCCTGGAGAATCGGAGTAGCAGAGACGTGTTAAGGACTTTTACAGAAGATTCATAAGGCTTCTTTTATGGGAAAAGAAGAGATTTGAACTTATTCTTAAAATATCCCTGAAGTCTGGGAGAATAGTTGCAAGGGACCTGTCTCATCAGTAATTTGTTTCCAAGCGATGAGGTCGCTATGAACACGCTGGAACTTCCAAGAGATAGTTTTTGCATGAGTAGGTATACAATATGAATAAATGAATGAGTAATTTATTCAGATCAATACAGTACAACATTGATACAAAAACAATTAGAAATAATAAAAGAAAGGCGCTTCTCAGTAGTCCTGTTTATTATGTTCACCCTATTATATACACTTGACCCGCAACGATGACATAATGACTATTTGATACTTTCTTAAGAATAAAATAAATTTCAATTTTGATTTTGTAATTACAATGAGTAATATTATAAAGCAAAACTAAAAATACTAACAATTTTCCGTTTGAATATACAGCGACTCAACATCCATGTCGAACAATTTTCAGGTAGAAAAAGAATGGAATATGTCATATCCAAATTATTATTCATATCTGGAAATGATAGATTATCGTTTAAATTTTCAATTATCTTTTTTTCTTAGCAAGACTTTCTGATCTAATTAAAAGGACGATATACAACTAATCAATGAACGAAACGGAAAAAAAGAAATTGTTAATGGATTGGATGTATACCTGGAGGTTGAGAAACATCAAATGGATCCAGAGCCTTGGATGTTTAGTTTCAAAGAAAAAGAAATTGTTTGCATAAAGGCAGCAATTTCCTCGCTTATGACATACGAAGTGGACTCTAACATATTTCTTTGATTTGCGCTCTGAAAAGAAAAAGAAAATATTAGAAAAAAAACTATTTCAACAATCATTTTTCATTGCAGCTTCAACACTCTTATAAAAAGATTCTATCACAAAACTACAGCCATGAATTTTAATCCTTTGACGAAGATGTTAGGGACCGAGCGTCTGACAAATTTACAGGGATTTATTAAAAATCCTCTCATTTATAGTTTCTCACGCATCATTTGGATATACCTAACACCCCCTCTCTTCCCTACACAAAAAAAGGACCCTAAAATTCCGGTAAAAATATCTCGTCGAAGGCACGTCTCGTACACCCTTTAAATCTGAGTCTTCTCAAAGACGACCTGCGTCACAAATATTTCCAAATTATTGCTTCCCACCCTCCTACTTTTTATAAAATTTTGTGTCTGTTTTTTTTTTTTTTTTTTGATAGTAGCACACCCTCACAAGTGACGCTTTTGGTGTGCTATCGATCGATTTTGTCTCTGATTTTTTGGATAATAAATTATAGCGAAAACGTTGAGGAAATCATATTTTTAAGAATTTTTTTATTAATGGTTTATTATTTTCATCCTGGGATAGCACAGCAGATTAATATATGCTTAGCAATAGAGTGTCCTGAGACAATGAAGGGTACCCGTCGACTGAGTAAATTTACACTAAACACCTACGGATGCGAATTACACTAAACCCCTAAACACCTACGGATGCCCTATTCACCATCAATGGCCCAGGAGGAATAACTACTTTATTATTTTAATAGAATAGCATATTTCTTTATTTTAGTAATAGGTAAATATCAAATCAAAAGAGCACTTAGAATTTAATTTAAGAGAGGGGGTGAGGGACATTTATTGAAGCAACAAAATAATGCTAGTAAGTTAAAATTATATGAAGTAATGAAACAACAGGAGAAATCTGCAAGTAAAACTGCAAATTGACTCATAGGTGGGGAAAGGAAGAGGGGTTTTCCGGAAGTTTTCAATTGCCATATCTAACTTATGGGGGAGGGGGTGGATATCTCAGCTAAACTTAATGTGTAAAAGCATCAAGTTTCCTCATTGTGCCTTTTGGGTGTAGAGACACAATCCTGATTCTACGGGGGGGGGGGGAAGTTTATGTCATGAAGACATCCACAGAAAAGGATTGTATTAATATCGGTCAAACTTGATATCCTGCTTCTATAGGGAGGAAGGAGGGAGGGGAGCTTAATTTTTGTCCCTAGAGTCTCTACTAAAAGCGGGTATGGGATCTTACATAAGCTTCGTGGGAAGTAAGTGTCCTTATTAGGCATTTTGGGTCTCCAGACACAATCTATTCTCGGGGGGGGGGGATGTGGGAGACAAGGGTCCCAAAATTTAAGTGATCAGGATATCTGCCCGAAAAGGTAGAAGGGTATCAACTAAACTTTGTTGGAAATAAGAGCTAGTCTTAATTTGGGGTCTTCGTCCTAGTCCTAGTGAGGCTTTTGGGGGATCTTGATCTAATCCAATGCTTTTGAGTCGAGGGTCTATAGATTACTATTATCAGGAAATTCAGCAAAAATGGTTATCAGATCTCAACCAAACATGGTTTTGTAAAATTAGTATCCTATGTCTGTCTTTTAGGCTTTTCACCCATTCTGGCCACTGTGAAGGGACCGTGCCCCTAAATTCCAATCAGTTGGATCTCAACCAACCTCTTGGTTGGTTGAGATCCAACAGTCTGACATATTAAATGTCAAACTGTGCCTTTTGGGAGTTTTTATCCGACCGATCCATATAGGAAAAGAGGACCATTAAACTCTTGTTATGAGGACTTTTACCAGAAGGGGCTGTCGCCTCTTAACATAACTCAGTGGGAAGTACGAAACCTAGGAGGAATCATAAGAACTTGTACCTTCAGAGATTAAGTTCCGGTTCAACCTCATCCAGGAGGGAAAGCTGATCCCTAAATACGTATTATTATAAGACTAGCTAAAATGGTTGATAGACCCTTCACGTGAATTTCTGTGATGGAAGAGGAAGGGCATTCCTCTCGTCAAGAAATCTTCCAGTAGGACTTGTCAGATCTCCATCAAATTCAATGGGATATTGTGTCCTAATTATGTTCTTTTTGCAGTCTGGGCCCATTACAACCTCCGTGGAGAGCAAGAGATCCCTACATTCTTTTCGTCAGCATGTTTACCAGAATTGTACATTGGATTGAAATTGGTGAGAAGTAAGAGTTGATAATAATACCAATCAATGCACCTCTGAGCTAGTGTCGCAGTTGTGAATTTGGTCTCCCGAGGACAATCCAACCACTGTGAAGAAAAGGTTCCTAAGCGCTAGTTATCAGTATATCCATCAGAGACCCTAGTCCTGGTGATTGTTACGAACTTAAACCAATCTTTTTCTCGCTCCAACGGAATATTTATATATGTGTTACAAAATACACTTCAAAGGCTGCAAGCTAAATGCATGTTGGCTTAGGTATCAATATGTGGTTGAGCCCCAATTTGGTTCAGAATAACGTTTTGTTGTCAAAAAGTTTTTTTTTTCAATTCCAAACAACTTAAAACAAACAACAAAAAAAAACATTAAATGTGATGTTCTTTTCAGATGTACAGCCAAATCTTTTCTTTTTTGTCTTAAAAATCTACTACGAGCGGCAACATTTGTTCCTCTCTCTGTTCCCTCCTCTCTCAAATGCACACACATACAGAAACAGATAAATATAGATAGACACGGAGAGGAACAGACAGACGTGTGTTTCCGTTTTTATCGACTAAAAATCATATAAAGAAATGCCCCTTACCTTGAATTGTGCATTTGACTGGCAATGGAATTTTAGCAGAGACCCTCTCCATATACGATTTGATTGAATCCAAGTGTTTCTCACAAAAATGCTGAACTGTGTCACGCATGTTTAAGGGTTCAAAAACACTAATTCTCTGAAAAAAAAAAGAAATACAAGTTTGAAAACTTTTCAAATTGGAAAGGACACTGTCAGATTTGAATTACTTTATAAAGAGATAGAAATATTCAGCACTTAATTCAACAATATATTTAAACAATAAAAGACAAACACGTCTTCATGTTCACTTTGCATGGCTTTTTGGCCATGAATGCAGAGAGAAAAAAAAGAAACAAAAAAGCATCAACAACAAATAAAACAACGAAAACAAACGAACACAGTAAAAAAAGAAAATGACGAACTGCCTCTCACTACAGTCTACCTGCCGAGAACAAAGCCTGAGAAAAGTTCCCTGCGCTCTAAAAATGCCAATACACATTATAAAGTTGACATAGCAACACCCACCCCATTAGGCTATTAAACAACTACTACTAAACAACTACTAACAACTCACCGCAGCACCAAGTCACCTGAGGCCAACACAGCTACGCACACTCCTCCTCCGTCCTCATCTATTCAAAGTTTCCATCTTTACACCCTCCCAGGAAGTTTTCATTTCCTTTAAATCTTTCTTCATGACATCCTCCCGCCCCCAGCCACCGATGAAATGCTTTCCGTTTAGGCCTAAACGGTTGACCGAAAAGGACAATCTTCGGCAATCTGTCATCCTTCATCCGCAAAACGTACCCTAGCCATCTCAATTTTTCTCTCATTATAGCCCCAGAAAGCGAGATTGAACCACACTTTTCGCACAGCCGGGTACCTAGAACAATCCGCAGGCAATCTCTGAAAAACATCTAGCAAATCTTCATCTGCTTTTCGGAGCGCCCATGCTTCAGAGCCATATTTGACCTCTGTCATCACTGTAGCTTCCAAAATTCTAATATTGGTTTGCAGACTTATCTTCCTGTTCTTCCAAACTTTATTTTAGCTGTGTTTCCAAACTTTTTTTTAACAACACTAAATAGTTACAATTATTTGAAGGCACTAAACGAGTGACACTAACTGATGGAGTGATAGAATTCAAATGTTGTTGTACATTACAGTGTAGTTGAAGAAAATAGAAGAGACAGGTGAGAGAATATAAAAGGACTTAAAATCAAATAACGACTAATTAACTGAACTGTTACAACAATTCCTTCCGAGGAAAAAATTCCCCTATGGAAAGTCATCTCGGACACTTCCCCCTCCCTGATAATTCTCAAGAAAATTTTTACCGGACAATACACCCTAGAAAACACTCCTTAATTTCATTTTGAATTTTTTTTTTTGAATTTTATTTCTGACTTTTTTCAAGTCACACCGGAAATCCCTCCCCTCCATGGAAATTTCTTTCCAGGAAATTCACCCCCCCCCCGAGAAATTTATGGGTAATTCCCAATAACAAATACTATAATTATGTAAAACAATGGACAAATTCCATAACTTACACACCTTTCATCTCGTGTAATATTTTTCCTGGAAAGTCCCCCCGGAAAATTCTACCCGCTGGAAATCCCCTCTGCCCACATAAATTTGCCGCTCCCCCCCCCCCCAAAAAAGCAAACGTCTGTATATTTTCCCACAACAGATACTATATGTAAACAATGGGCAAATTACATAACTTACAGTCATTTCCTCAGGGGCTGTGGGGGGTCATGATATCCCCAGAGGCAGAGTCACTGGAACTTTCAGCTATGCTGAACCAAAAGGCTATCTCAGGCTATCTATTTTATCGGATATCATTGTGGGAAAAGGAGGCGTGGGAGATGGCTAGTTGCCCTTCAACCTTTTTGGTCACTTGAGAAGGACACTAGAACTTTTAATTTCCGATCAAACGAGCCTTCTCATAATCCTCTAGGACTATTACTCTGATAAGATCATCCCTAAGATTTTTTTTTTACGTTGGGGTTCTCTAATATGTTAAATGGATGTGATTTTCATTAAAATCGCTTGACTTTTAAAACGCGTTTTCCCCTTTTTTTCGGAAATTTTTTCGAAAACGTTAAGCTTAATGCATTTTATATATTTGAAATCAGCATAAAAAGCCAATTTTTTTAAATGTATTAATTGTTATCAAAACTCCTATTTTTATAATTTCGGTTGCTATTGGGCCGAATCGCTCCTTAATTACAGTTAGTTACCACACACTGTTTGATACATTAGAGAGGGACACCAAACAGGAAGAAAAGGTTAACATTCATACAGCAGCGCAATAAGAAACCGTAAGAGAGAATTAAACGATGGAACAGAATTTTCAGAATCGACCATAGGAAAAGATTTTGAACTAAGCATTCAATGACTCCTCGATATCTTCATTTTAATTAAACTAATATGATACATGAAGGAGAGGTTTTCACCAAGGAAATACCTAGGAGCCCGACATAACGATCACAAGGTCTACTAAGAGAGCACTTTGGAAGATAATTTTCGGACAGTTGGGGGAAAGCCGGATATATCCGCGAGGAAATTAGGAAGTTGGCATTGCCAACATTTAGCCCCTGGTGACTAACGTTGAAGCTTAGAATCACTCCCTCAAATAAAATAGCCGATGTGATACGGATCTCAGGTTCCTTTCTGACAGCAGTACCAAGGGTGCTGTCGTAAGTAAAAAGAATTCCCTCGTCTACAGACAAGGATCGACATTTTTGGGCATGGAAAGATTCGGGGAGATGGGAAGAGAGATGTCAACAAATATTGGTTTTTGGTTCATAACAGCAACAATAAAATCATTAACACAAATCAAGGATAGAACTGACCCTAGAACCGAACCTTGCAGGGCACCAAACTTAAATTAAGACAACAAGGGGAACAGAAGATCAACGGAGATGACCCTCCCAGACAAATGAAAGTCAAACGAAGCTCTAGTATTCCATCTTATACCGTAATAAGATAATTTACAAAGCAGAACTTAGTGGGTCAACGAATCGAAAGCTTTTTGGACGTCCAAAAATTCCGCAGCAGAAATAAAATCAGAATCAAGAACCTAAAATAAGAAATTTAAAAGAGCAGCACATGTGTACCCTTCAAGTGCTTAGCTTGGAGGCCAAACTGAGATACATGACAAAAAAAAGTCTTTGTTCTAAACAGTCATGCAAACGGGATAGCTAAGCCTTTTCCAAAAGAGGAAGGGGGAGACGAGGAAGATTAAGAGAGCGTGAGCGAGAGAGGGGGATGGGGGAATAAGAGAGTGAAATGAGAAAGAAAGAAAGAGAGATTGGATGTTACAAACTACCCCAAGTAAAGCGACAGATATAGGGGACCTCCCGTTTTCCCTTATATTTATACGAATCTGCCGAGGAAGAAAGGGTTATCAGATTTCTGGGGAGCAGCTCCCTCCCTCTCCCAAAATCCTGGATCAACCACTATGTAAGTTTATTTTATTTCGATTACTGTTATATTAGATTCGAGACTGTAACACCCCCCAACTTTGAATCTTACTTGGTTAACATTGTCTGTATTTAAGGCTCCTTCACTGTTTTGCTTTTGTATTGTTGGAATTTCCGTCAGAGTCTCTGGACTAACAGCACTTCGCACAAGCTTCCTTGATAGAGATCCTTGGCCTGATCGCTTCCGCCTGATAACACCCTTCCATGTTGTGCTAGAAGCATTTGACTCTGTAAAAAATAAATGAAAATTGAAGAAAAACCAAAAACTAGAAACAAACAAAATACATGGCAAATTTCTTATCACTACTAACTCTTTCTTTCCCACTCGTTCCGTATCTTTCTCGCCCTCACCAAGACTCTCCCTATATTTTGACCAAAGTACTTTCTATTGACCTTAATTCATGGATATTCATTCTTAATCCATGCATATTATTATTATTCACCCTCTCTTTCCCACTCGTTCCGTATCTTTCTTGCCTTCAAAACCCTTCCTCTATATTTTGACTCGAGTACTTTCCATTGACTTTAATTCATGCATACATCCGATGGAAAGTTATATTTATAAACTGTATTTTGCTACAAAACTTATGCAACAACAATTAGAAAGTGCAGGAAAAATCCTGACAATTTTCCAGCAAGACATTTAATTTCCCTCTCGACTAGTCAATATTATCTTCTTCATCCGACAATTGGATTATCCAACATTAAACTTTTGAATGTTTAGGATATATGTAGAAAGATAGAAAGACAAGCAATATAAAAGACAAATTAATCACACAAAACTCTTAACAAAACCTCCATTTTTGGGGGGTTATTGGGAATCAAAACAAAGAAAGGAAAAAAATATATATCGCCAGCAACCAAATTAAGGGTTATAAAAATGGAGAGGATTCAAAAAGAAGAGAGACAGCTGTTTTGGACTTTAATGTGTCATCATATGATGAAGAAAGTGTCCAAGTTCTTATACGTTTAAACGCATTATGTTTACAGAGATCATTTTTAAGTGGGTTTGAGCATAGGCTTGGAGAATTTTTTTGTCTCTATGAGTCACTTAGAAGTCAGCAGTCAATCTCGTTGTCTTTCGCTTCTTTTTTTTAATATTAACCCTTACCTTTATGAGAATGCAAGGTTAGAAGTTAATTAAGTGTCCTGGCATTAACTGTTAAAATAAAACGTGGACTTGACCGATTAAGATTCTGAGTAGCTTCTGAATAAAGTCAGTCAAGATCTTACCTAAGCTTGTTGGTTCGGCAACATTTGTTTTATCATTTTGACTAGCTTCTGAGGAGATCTGTAAATTTTCTTGGTTCTGTTCAAACAGCTGGTAAGCAGCTGTGAAAGGGTTCTCATGTTGAACTAAAAAGAAAGACACATTTATAATAGAGTATGTACCAGTCAAATTTACACAAGATTTGACAGCTTCATTTTCTATCTAGCAGCAGAGATGGTCGAGATCTTTAAGCTTTGCTGAAATAAATATAAGGTACCTAAACATTATCAAGCTAAAAAAGTAAATAAAAAGCAAAACCCTCAAAACCGTACCCAAAACTTGCATTTTGGGTGAAAGGCTGGCAGATAACGAGCAGCCTAATAAATACGATTATTAATATCATGACATTTTCGGAAAGACAATAAAGGAAAGTTTATGTAAGTCAAGTCAAACTTTTGAGAAATCGTCAGTTAGAAAAATTTTCAATCCTATGTTAGGGAGTACGAACTTGACGGTATGCGTATAAGTCTTAAATAATTAAATTATGATAAAGAGATATAAATGAAGTAGAATAATAGAAGCATGTCCGATATGGCTAACCACTAATCTAAAAGACATTTGGAGATGGAAATTCAAGATGGTGCTCATGTCTAGCTGTATTAACATAGCTATGAGACATTTTCTGTTCCTTGCTTGATCATGGTTGTACCCCAAGGAGGGTCAGTGTAGAATTCCTAGAATCCAGCAGCACATAGTGGTAACATATATCTCTGAGGATGGGCACATTTAATTTGTTAGGCAACATTGTCAAATATATAAATCTTCGTAATTTGCTTGAAAGTATTAATGGGACAGATGTTTTCGTTTTTTGAAAAAGCATATTCAATTCCATTTCACGTCTTATAAACATTATTCTGTGAAATTCAACCGAATCGAAGGAAGCAAAATACTGTTTCTGCTGGAGCAGACATTAAGAGAACAATGACAGGAATTGTTTCCGTTATAAGTTGTTCACAGTTAGAAGAGGATAACAATGCTACTTTTTTCCATTAACAAAAGTGTTATGGAGCTTATTTTGTCAAGGTACAAGGGTTTCAAGAAAACTACTTCACCCAAAATTGCTTAATCAAAACAACTATGCTTTGCATTGATAATTACAAAGATATTCAAAATTAATTAATTCTCTGCTTCCATATAAAGCCTTTCTCACAGCAATAGCTGAATTCACACAAGGCTGCAAAGGCAACACTTAAGTTAATCTTCATTAGATAAGCTGTTTACAAACGAGTTGTATTGAATGATATTCGACAATAGCTTATTTTTTTTTGTCTTATAGTTTCTAGTCATAACACTTCCATCCAGGAGGGCACCGATAATTTTTAATCTTTAAACACTATCTAGCTATGATCATTGGTCACAGCTAGTAGATTGCGTCGGCCACAGTTGCTAGGCAAAACCCAACACCGCCAATTAAGTTTCATAGCCGCAAAGTTGTAACAGGTCAAAATTTTTCAACTTGGATGAAAATTGTAATTAGTAGACCAGACAAGCTGGCGGCAATTTGACTCATTAATTATTAAAAAAAAACAAAACAACAATAAGATACTACACGAACTAGAAGTTTCTTACTTAGTACACACCCAAGCGATTGACTTGGAATAACAAACAGTAAATAGTTCCCACAACTCAGCCCAAAAAATGAAGAGCGTCTCTCAGAAATGGCATTGTTGGCTTTTAAGCATGGTAAGAACAATTCTAGAAAAAAAAGTAACAAGTAAAAAATAATACGTTATCTTTTCTTACCAACTTTATATTTAATAACAATTTCCAAGTTGTTATAGAATTTTTAACTTATGTATCTTAATGTTCAGAAGCAGTTGAAATACTATTCTTTTCGATTTAATGTTATTACAGTAAGACGCAGCAAGAAGAGGATACTTACTTTTGCTATTGTTTGATCCCGGTTCTAGAATTGAAATGACACTATGTGAGTTACAGGTGGATGGCGCAACGGTGCCATGTGATGCCAAAGAAAGACGAAACTGGTTCTCAGATTGTTGAATAGATGACAGCATCGAGCAATGAACAAAATCCGTCAGGTTTTCTTTTTCATCACGAATTGCAGCCAAACTTCCACTGTTAAATAAAGCGTTGTACTTTTGTTACAGTTTCAGATAAAAATATCTTAATTCAAATCATTATTTTCATTACTACATGACCTCTTATTAACCAAATCGATGAGTGCACATTATTAATTTTCTGAGGCTTCGAGGTAATGGGACAAAATAAACTCTTAGCCTTGACCCTTCATAAGATAGTCTTTAAAAAGGTAGGTGAAACAGTAACAAGAAGCTAGACGAGGTTCGTGGACAATTTCTGCTTATTACCCCTATTTGATCTATTTTTGGCAAAATAATTAGGGAAAGCTCACTACATTATTTTTGATTCGTGCCACCCATCTTTCTTGACTTTGGCTCTAAACTCGGAACCGATTCATGGAGGTTTTATTAATTGGACATTTTTGCTAATAGCTAATTATTTTGTAAAACACATAAAAAAGTATTTATTTTGTTTTTGTATGACTAAAAATGGTCCGCCTAGTAACCCTAAAACCACAAGAGCTGTAGCTTGGGTCCTCTTGCCTCGAAACTGTCTGCCAACTTCATATAATGAATTACGTTGTCACTAGATTGGAGTTTTGGAGCAAAATCTGTAGGCCAACAGAAAATTGATTAAGCATTTTCTTTATAATTAATTTAAAAAACTTTTTCCAAGAAATGTTTTTTAAAGAAAAGTAAAGAGCTACATTAAAACAAAATGAGGAGGAATAAAGTCAAATAACTTTCCAAGCTTAGTAGTAGAAAAAATAACCGACAATAAATAAATAAGATCCAAAACGGACAGAAATTACAATTAACGAGTCAAAATCAAAACAAGCAGAACTAAGATGACTAGGGCTAACGCCTCCAATGCCTTTTGAAGACAAGAACATAATTTGCACATTTTTTTCAACCTACTAATTTCTGTTAGGTTTCTTGTTCAATTAAAGTTATCTAATTTGGCAAGTAAAAGGCTCAATCGACTCACCTTGTACTCAGGGTTGGCGTTATGTTGGCAACTTTAGCCACAGGAACAGTGGACTCAGTGACTGTGTATGGAGCACCAAATATTGACATGGAACCTGCTTCTGTAAGTCTTGGATTTGTACCACCAGAAGAAGGACCCAAAGAGTCAAGCATCAGACGAGATCTAACTATCTTAGGACCTCCTAGAGAAGATTTTTTTACTTATATTACTAAGTAGTCTAAAGTTAAGTATTAAGCAGCCTGAAAATGAGAGACTGACGAGAATACTTCTTGCGACTTATCCTGTTCAAAGCTTTTGCTTTTTCCATAAACTCTACATAGACCGTTCTTCCATAATAAAAAATACCAAGTAGGATTGAACAACACCGTTCACAAAGAGTAGCCTTTGACAACTTGCACCTCAAATTGCTCATTTGAGCAATTTGAGGTGCAATATATATATATATATATATATATATATATATATATATATATATATATATATATATATATATATATATATATATATATATATATATATATATATATATATATATATATATATATATATATATATATATTATATATATATATATATATATATATATATATATATATATATACATGGGCGCCCATATGGGGGGGCGCGGGGGCTCCGCCCCCCCCCTGGCTGAATGATGCTGCCTTATTTTTATATTTTTGTTCTGAGATTTCTATTATATAGCATTAAAAGTAGCAATTAGAAGCAGTTTGCCCCCCCCCTGGAATTCAGCTTATGGGCGCCATATGTATATATATATATATATATATATATATATATATATATATATATATATATATATATATATATATATATATATATATATGTATATATATATATATATATATATATATATATATATATATATATATATATATATATATATATATATATATATATATATATATATATATATATATATATATATATATATATATATATATATATATATATATATATATATATATATATATATATATATATATATATATATATATATATATATATATATATATATATATATGTATGTCGGGGCTGCTGGACTCTGACATTTTGCACGAGGCAGGCCTCTATGTAAAGATTCTCATTGTCTATAATTGACACCATCTGGCAAAGTAAAAATGAGCTGCATGTTTGGAGGCTCTTGACCCAATGAAGCAGCAAGTTGATTTGAATCACCCTCTACTTCTCGCGCTTTTTCGTAACCTTTGGCATAGTCGTGTTTATCTCTCAATAAATCTTCCAAGAGATTCATTAGATTATTAGAGATCCCATAATTTAATGGATGTAAGAGGCATTCTTCAACAGCTTCATTGGGGTCTAAAAAGTACACTTGGCCATATGAAGGTGGCTCAATTTCACCTTCAGTAGTTTGTGACGGACGTGCCGCTAAATTGATTATGTGATAAATTTGTCCAGCTACTTTAAAGCTAAATATGTTCCGACTATTTATGGTTCGATCATCGCTTACGTTGAATGAAGCTAGAGCAAAACACGAGTTCAAGTTTCGAATACGTTTATGAAACTCTTCAGAGAGCAAGTGACGTCCTAAAAAAAAGGCAAACCAATTCATTTGGAAATTGAGGTGATGACGTTGCAACTCGACCATGCAAGCAGAGATCTCCAAACGAATTACCTTTGTTTCCTACTCTTTCCTCCGGAAAATAGAAGGCTCCACAGTGAATACAAGCAACGTTGAAGGGTCCTAAAGATTTATAAGTAACATTTACTGAGTTCATGGCATCTTTGTACTTATGTACTTGGTTTTGTGCCACACGCTGTTGGTAACGAAGATTACGACGCCGCTGTTCTTCTAACCACGTGTATCTTTGCTCTTCTTTTTCTTTTTCATACGCTCTAATTCCCGTTTTCGTTTACCTTCTATCCGCCCGGGTCTTTGCTGTTCATTTTAATTTTCGACACGTTTTTGGATTGTGATTACTTCAGATACTTTAGCAATGGTCTTTTGTTTTGCTGCCCGTATTGGTGTTGTTGCGACTGATGGTCCAGGTTGTCGATTTTCACACCTTGTCAGGTTTGATAGTTTAGGTGTTCGTTCCACAGAATCATCATTAACTGCAACTGCAAATTGTCGTTTTTTGGGTCTTCCTTTAGACATTGTGTTGGATAAATAACTGATTGTCTAAGGTAAATAAACTACTACATTTGGAAACTTATGTGGCTTTATAAGAGGAACGTCCTCATAAAATGTCTTCATGTCATGATTTACATGACCGTCATTATAATTTTTTTTACGGGCGCTCACCGGCTTCAAATCGCTTGTACCTGTAAGATGAACACGGCTTGAACTTTCAGCTGGTTAATTCCGTAAGCCAAAATGATGTAAAGCTTTCTAGCATATTTTCTTGTGCTTTTTTATGAGCGTTATTTAATAAGACTTGGATAAATTGGTTGATACTGTTATGGGTCCGAAAGATGTACATTGGTTGAAGTTGAAGGTTTTGGTTTTTTCGGAATAGGAGAAATATTTTCCATGCAGAATGTTTATGGAACCAAACCTTTTGTAAAAATAATCTGCAGTAGTAACGTGAATTCTTCTAAAAGTGTATAACTAGTATTTTTGATATGGAGAGCAATTTTAACAGGGGACCTGACAACAATTCAAAAACCTTCAAAAATAATTTAACCTAAAGTTTGAATCTTATTAGATATCGTTGTTAAAATTTGCACATGTTTTAATAATCCAATATATTTGAAAAGACTTCAGTATGAAAAGGCAGCAGATTGTCTGCGATTAGCAGACAAGCGACAACGAGAATCCATATAAAAAAGGCTTCCTAGTGTCGGGGCCCGGCGGAACTTTAAAATGATATATATATTATGTATATATATATATATATATATATATATATATATATATATATATATATATATATATATATATATATATATATATATATATATATATACATAACATTTCTTGACTTAGTCATAGGCGGAATAGAGGTTCAAGACACTTCCCATAATTCCGCTACCTCTACTTCCTAGATCCTTCATTCCACTGCCTCTGAGTTCCCCCATTATGAAAAAAAAAAGATTATTCTCGCATTTTCAAAGCCAATTGAATTTCAGCCATGGTGTTTGTTTTTCGGTCGAATAAATACACTTCTTGTTCCTCCAACCTGCTCGAGCCAAATTATGCAATATTTTCTCTGTTAGTTTTAAAATCCTGTATATTAGATTACTGCTTCAATAAGGCTACAGCAATTGTCTATTTTGTCTCTGTTTTTGCCTATTTTGAACTTTTATCCAAGTTAAATGTTAAAAAATAAGAACTCGCTACTTCAAACTACATATCCAAGTAATTAATGCCATTTTAAAGACTTTTTTTTCAAAAAAAGCTCAAGTAAAATCAATAAACCCCGCTTCTTAAGAAATAATAAATCCAAGATTTCATTTTTAATTTATATATGTTATTAATAATTTTAGACTAAGGCTGGACTTACTCAGCCTAAGAAGGCTGGAATAATTTTAGACTTATTAAAATAAAGGGCCAAGAGCCTTTCTAGAAGTGAACTGATCTTCCCCTCCTCTCCCAAAAAGATCCTCCGAGATTCCCTATTACGGTGAGAAAAAAAAAGTTTTCCACTTTCATAGGCAATCGATTTTAAGTCATGCTTTTAGTTCTTCCGTAATTATCCACATTTTGTTATTTTCGTTACCTATAAAAATTCAGTGTATAGACTACAGCTTCAGACTGGATGCAACATGAACCCTAAAAACCTGCATTTATTATCCATCAGCCCTTACATAAAATAGATATTGGCACACAAGAGTAAGTCCAGCCTTCGGTCTTCAAAAACCACAAAAATAAAGAAGAACTGGAATTTTTAACGAAGAAAAAAGTAAAAATTTTTCATAAGTCGTCTGTATTTTTACTTTCTATTTTGTTATAGTTATGTCCTTCCCTCAGCCTACTAAAAAATCGCTGCATATAGGCTTGCACAAATTGTTATACCACACCCTTACTGTCGAAATATCCTTTCTTTTCAGATAGTTTTTCTTTTTAATGATAACATTTTCATACATATGACAACTCTGCCATCACTTACCCTTGGTCTTATGGCGAAGGTATTTTTTCAGCTGCAGGTCCATTAAATAGACAGTGCTTTACTCAACAATTAGTAAAAGACAACATTTTCCTTTACTTTAAACTAAACTTTCCTTGGCTTTTGACTATGAAATTGCTGATAAACTCGAAATTCTCTATTAATTTTTACCAGTATTTTAACCAAACCTACTTTTATTGTTATTATTGTTTCTTATTTATGATTTTGAAGACTAACTAGCAACAGACTTAGACTTAATCTAGCCAACAGATTTCAAAACGGAAATGCTCATATAAATGCATACCTTGAAGTACTGGCTACGGGTAAACTAGTTTCTTCAGCAGATTTTAGAAGCTTTACAAAGCTTGTTCTACTTTATAAAGTGATTTGCCAAAAATCGATTATAGCTGTTGAACAGAAGAGTAGGAGCTTTGGTAATTTAGCATAACAGCTTCCAAATTTGAGTCAGATCAGACTCGAGTACCGCGAGTCCCACAGAACACAACGTTACCAAGAATTCAATAAACGCCCTAAGGGCTTTTTATGGTAGCTTCTTCCTCAATGTCCATGTACTATTAAGGATTTTCACAAGGTTTCCGCTTTCTAACAGAACGGTTGAAGGATTTTTCTACCTCAAGACCATAAAAATTACATTGCAGAAACTCGGTTGAATGGACCGATAAATCTAGATATTCAAAAAGAAATTTCTTGTGACACAAAATAAATGACGGATATTCTAGTGAAAATGGACCAAGGAATCAAATATCAGTTTTTTAATATAAAATCGTCAAACTCTCTTTGTTTAATATCTAAGCTCAAAACACCTCTATTGCCGAATAAATTCAACAATAGTATACTTGCCAGAAAATGTTCGAATTTGGACTCTGTTGGATGTCCTATTTATTGAGAGTGCTGGTATCTTCAATATCATTTACGACAATTGGAATGAACTCAGAGTTATAAAGAAAAAAAGCTGCGAACAGCCAACTTCAGGCAGCTCTAAGCCATTCATAGTAGTTTACAGTTATTCTATCCATCAGAATGAAGTCATAATAAGAAAAAATCCCAGCGATTAAAGTCAAAGGTTGCCAATTCTTTATAAGAGTTAGGCTTTAGATCCATGGCGTGGGAATGATTGATCTAGTCTTATGCAACCTTTACACGCTAATTTTTTTATGGTCTAGCCATCCCCTTCTCCCCACAATCAAATTCAAGGGTATGCCTCTATATACACGAGTATTTCATACTACTTTTTAATATAGGCTGCAATGACTGATACTTGTCAAAATTAACTCATACAATTTCCAAAATTAAAAATTATTTTGTAGCTACTTACTTTTTTAAAGCTTTCCAAGTAACAGAGGAAAAATTAGAATGGTTCTAGAACCTGAGAGATCTACTCCATTATACAAATAAAAGCACCTGAACAACTTTTATTTCTCTCTATGTTTTGCGGACTCACATTGGTCTAAAATCGCCATGGGCCGTAACCTGACTCGATTGATTAGAAAAAAATACAGTAACATATATCTAAAAAATTAGAATTAGTTCTAATAACACCCGCAGAAAGAAAAACTATTCTTCTTAAAAAACTAGAAACACATGCTTGATTACATAAATGGAAGTATTTAGGCAAATTTTTACCTTTTTTTACAAAACAAAATAATACCTGAGGAAGGGCTATATATGCTAAGATGTGGGGTATTTCCAGTTCCAGGACCAGGGCCAAGCTTTCCAAAACTTCTATATATTCCAGGATTACCGGATGGTCCACTGATAGGGCTCAATCGTGAGGTGCTTACATGTACTGCAGAAAAAAAAGAATTCAATAACAATCAGCCTTGAACATATCTCAAACAAAGTTCTTGTGTCAATCCAAGTTTATAATTCACTGGACGTTTGAAAAGCTTACAACCAATATTAAAAGCATCATATGCTGTGTTACAGTACCCGTGGCAGTTTCTTAGCTCCTAACATTCTTCCGTTCAATTTCTAAAATATAATAAAAAACGTTTGCCCGATCTATTCTTTCTTGTGGAAGAGATGACTCCCAGTTTGAAAACTGAGAACAAACGTTCAAATCGATTCTAGTTTTTCTATGGTTACGCGGTGTGAGCGATGTCAGCACTTATGCGTGCACCGTTTTGTGGTAGTAGGCAGCTTTTATAATCTGTGACATTATCATCCCGCCAGAAAATCGGGGAAAAGTATTCTTACTTAATAAAAAAAGAGGCAGATACACACTGAAAGAGGCTCATAAAAATCGACAAAACAAGCCTACAGCACCACTGCATATTCTATAATTTGATTCTTGACCTAAATAAAGAAACTAGTTTATCTCTGAGGATTTGATTTTCTTTTAAGAAAAAATCACACACTTAATTTGACGCTTTATTAACAAAAACTTAATAAACTTCTAACAAAACTTAAATAAGTTCTAGGTGTGTTTCTATCAAAGTAACAGTATATATTACCATATTATGTAAAAGTTAAAGAGAAACTATATGTTATTATCCCGCGCAACGCAGAAAGAAATAATATTTTGACTTTTACAAAAATATCCCACAAAAATACAGTTGAATTTTGAGAATACGGATGGTCAATCCTCAACTTAAGCTAAGTTCAACAGGTTTGACATAGTTAAGGTTGGCCAACAAGAATATTAGCCGGAAAATTTTGGTTGATTAATATCTTTGAAATTCGAGAAAATTAAACTATTTTCTTTTTGTAAACCCCCGCCCCTCCCCCTTCAAACTAAAATTATGGTTACGCCCCTGCTTCGGTGTATTTTAATGCTTAAATGAACACCAAAACCTGACTGTTGGGGTTTAGATGATCCCTGGTATTAAAACAAGCTGAACCTTGATGTCAATTAAACCTCATCGTGAATGAGCCTTAGGCCAAGTATTTTGATACACAGGATGTTTGACAAGTTCATAGTCAATACAATGTGCATAGTTAAAATGTGAACTACATGTGTAGTGCACTTCGGATCCATATCCGATTAGACGCATCACTGGAATTATCAAGATTTGGCACTAAATCCAGCAAAATTAAGATTCTCGACCCGAAAAGGATTAGAGATAAGTGGGCAGCTTGGCTCCCCAATTACCGCCCTAAGAGCCTAAAAGAGTAAACAGCAGTTTCAAAAGTTTCCAACTTCGCCAAGTGTTGAAGTAAGCAAATAAAGCCCCCAACACACAAACATTTTAAAAATATTCAAAAGAATACACTTACCTCCAGTGATTCTTCCCAAGCTTCTATTCATTCCTGTCGTTCCAATGGTTGAAAGACGAGGCGTTGAACGACTAGTATCTCTTTTGCTTCCAACAACCCGACCCCGACTGCCGCCATCTCCACTGGAAAATGGTAGGCCCAATGGGAGGCCAAAATTGCCAGGCGTTGTGGGAGATGGAGAGCCAATTAGAGACAGAGGCACAGCAACTCCTCCAACAGAAACATAGCCGGCGGGAAGACTGGTAGCCTGCGAAGTGTAGCTGGGAGGTGGAGCAGGATGGACAGAGGGCGATGGAACTTTTCCTCTTGAACCTTTATTGTTTCCGGAGGCTTGACGAATTTCAGAAGCACTAAATGACGTCTGGTCAGAAGCCCTGTAACAACACTGTCAATCAGTCGAGCATTAGGCAAGGGGCATAATTTTTAGTATATGTCTAAAAAAAACTTATCATATAAAAAAACCTAATAGTTTCCTCGGGCTTGGAGGTCCATAGGCTGCAGCGTATACAAATCTATTGGATAATACAGGGCTACAAATAATACAAAAAAAAAAAATTCATAATTATTTGTTAAAAATATCCATAAAAATATTTGCAAAAAAACAAGAAATTTTAAACTCTGCTCTTGCAGAACACACATTTATGACCACCCGGAACATACTATATTATTTAACCAAGCTAGTTTAATTTCACATGACAAAGGTATTGTTAAGCACTACAGAGAGGCTGTTAAAATTTCTAAATACCAGCAATTAGGTCTAGCTTTGAACAGAGATTCTGGGGATTTAAGAATGGATGACTCATAATTTAAGAAATTAAATTATGAATAATTTCTCAAAAGAAAAGCCAATTCTTTAGTCATCCCTGAAATAAACCATGAATCTCCTTCGCATTCACACAATGAAACACGCCATCAACCAATCAGGTCTCAAAGGGTTTGTGCAAGGAATGCAACTATTAAAATCAAAAGCCAAATGACATAGTTCTCGAAATTATTTAATAGCTGGTTCGTTTGTTGAGTTTTTTCTTTCATTGAATGAGTTTTCCTTTCATTGGCCGGTCGTTCGCTAGTATCCCTCGATGGTAGTTCAAGAGTTTTTGGATTCTGTGCAAATCGTGGATGTTGGTGAATGACGCTTTTTGGTTGTTAGGTATTTGGTTTTAATTCTTCTAATTTTGGTTTTTATTAAATTTTATTCATGTTTTTATTTTGGTTTTTCATTGGTTTTTATTGGATTGATTTTTCACACTGACTCTCCACGTTTGTTTTTGGTTTCTTCTTTTCCCCGTTTTGGCATTTTCCTTAATTTTTTTTTTTTGTTTGCGCTTAAGAAGAGAGGCTGTTGTCCTTCCGAAATATTTGTTTTTTGTTTTTTCAGTATTTTCGTTTGACCTTAAAAACCCCATTTTTGATCTTATCTTCTTATAGTAAGGCAGGCCGATGTATTTTAAGAAGTTAAAAATACCAAGAACATTGGTATAATTGTTTTTTCAAAAAATAATTTGTCTACTCACTGTCACGTCCATTGCGAAGCATCAACTTTTTACAACATTTATTCATAGTATGTATTCATTTGATCACTAAGTGATGAAACTAGTTATTTTCCAACTCTTGAAAAAAGCAACATTAATCGACAAATATGATGGGCATCCAACGGCAACCAATGTTGTTTAAACAACATATATGATCGTTATATTTCATAATTATTATCACTGTCCCTTTATCATATTTCACAATTTTTTCCTTTTTTTGTGTACATTTATCGCTTCAATTAACATTTATCACTTTGATTAACCCTAGACAATTTTAGTAGCGCTATCGTTTATTTTGTTTTTAATGCAACACTTTCATTTGATTTTGGTGGCTAGAGAGCAGGTGGTGCATACTGTGCAGTATAAGCTGGTACATAGTGAGCCACTCACTCACTATGTACCATAGCATTTTTTACCCTCTAACAATTTATTGTTACCTTCTGTACATGACAAAATGCCTCGTGGAAGAGCATTAAAACAAGATAAAAACAAACAAAACTACGCTCACAAATATTATCTATGTCCATAACAGCTTAGACTATTAAGCCAGTCCCCGTCCGTATCACCAGCCGTTCCCAAGATATGGCAGACATGCCAATTTGATGACCCGGATGCATGCAGTGTCTTTTAATTTAACTCTGCATCTTTCCACGTCAAAGCTTAAGATCTACTGAGAGCTCTCCCGCTGTCTCTCCTTTCCCAGAGCAACATTACAGCACCGTTATAATGACTACAAGCATTTTACTGATGATCAGCAGCTTTCAGCCTGTCAAGACCTAGCCTTTCTTAAAGACAAGGCTTTGTCACCGTTTTTTTTTTTTTTTTTTTCCTATTGAAGAAGCCACTTTGGCGATTTACTTGATCCAAGCTTCAAACATGTGTTATGGTCTGACTGAATCTGAAACAAGTACATTTGCTTACCAGTATGCTTTGACAAACGGCAAAAAAGTGCCTCAAATTTAGATTGGCAATGGAAAGACAGGGAAAGAATGGATATATAACTTTTGTACGCGAATCGCGAGATTATCGCTGAGGAAGCCAGAGGCAACCAGAATCAGCTGGGCAACAAGTTTAAATCCTCTTTCTGATGGCACAAACAATCTTCATTTGCCACAATGCGATTTATTGTTGCTAAAGCATAATAAGAATAAAAATATAGACAGCCTTACTTTTGAATTACTTTAAAAGCCTTACTTTTTTGAAATAAAGAGCCCTCGTAGCTGTTCCACAACTTGTCTGGATTCATACGAGCTTCTATCTGAATATCTTGTGACTTCATTCAGAATCTTTTCACTGAGTAGCATAGGATAAGCATTTGCTAAATTCAGAATTTCTTTGAGCAGTGACACCGAACTTACAGTATCAGCATTTGACAGCTGATCACTTACGAACACCAGAGCTGATCTTGCACGGTCCTATAATTAAATAAAAACACACCAATTAAGATACTGTGCCTAAATTCAAACTATCACAACAAAATAGAATATACAGGCAATCAAATCTTATTACAAATAAAAAATCAAAATATTAGAGAGCTATAGCAGATTTCACTTCTATGGGACGTACTGGCTTTATTAGTGCTCTTAAAGTATTTGGTTTATCGCTTACGCGTTTTCTTTTAATGATTTCACAAAATAAAAAAAAAGGATTTTTGTCCAAAAACTTTGAGTTTTTCTGAACTTGGGAGGTAATATGTTTGGTCCCTGATTTCTGTATGACCTACTTTAAATCAGAACTGCCTCAAATAAAGTTAATAAAAACGCCAAGAAATCGAAAATATCTGACCCATGCTCATGGTAGGTTCAGGAACATTGAAAGTACTGCACGCTTTGAAGTGTATTTTTAATTTCGCATGTTTCACTGGCATTAGAAAAATAGTTCTCATCGGCAAAGAAAATTCATAAAGATTTCATAAGGATCTCAGAGCCTGTAAAGACTGCCATAGAAAAATAAGTGTAGTGACCACAATATAATGATGGGACATTTGAAATAAGATCTGGTTGTATAATCAAAGCAAGTGCATTCGGTGCTGCAAAAATGAATTGTAATGCCTTTTATAGAGTGCGGTGGCATCAACCATGTGTTTAATCTTCAGTTAATATAGTACGTTTTCTTCAAAACAGACATGGTCAATGTGAGAATATAAGCTGGACGAGGGATTAAAACTAAAGTTTTTTTAGGTTAAGCAATTGTTTTAAGGGTGGGGGCAGAAGGTACGCAGGGACTCTTTTTTTTGGGGGGGGGACAATAAAAAAATTACTCAGTAATTTGAATAAGGAGTGTCCAAAAATTCATCAAAATTTAGGATTTTTGAGGAGACTGGGTCCCAAGTCCCAACCCCGCCAGCTCCATGCGTTCCTGGATGGAGTCTTCCTTTTTGCCAGTGAGCTTGAATTTACCACAGATTACAAGGGCAAAAATATCACTTAATTCGGTGTAATTACTAAGGTTTTTACTTTTCTAGAAGGTTCAAGCAATTTAACTCGCTATTAATAGTGACTCAAGTTTACTTTGTTATAATTGACTGTGTACCTATTAAAATTTCTTTTTTGGTATTTACAGTAGAGCGTCATAAAACGCAAAAATAGATAAAAAAAAAGTAAATAATTTCTCAAATTGACGCAATAACTAGAACAGTTCCTGGAATTTATTATCGTAAGACTTGCAATGTCGCAACTAGATTATCAACAAGAGCTTTTTATTAGCAAGCTATAAAGACGAATAGAATTAAGTAATATTAGCTAAAATACATACCTTTCTCAAATCATGGTTGCAGCGGCAGCTGCAACCTAGTAAAGAGCGAATCACAGCCCATAGCAACCAAAAGTTAAAAAACGCGTTTAAAAAAAAACTGTCAAGTGAGAAAAAATTGCCTTTTGACACTGAATCAGGAATGATAACTATTGTTTCGGTTAATCTTAGAAGTAAAACTTTATTGCGAAAAGAAATTTATGGTGATTTCTAAAAAGAGCCTGAAACCTCTTGAAAATGGCGTCAAATCGAAATAAAAAGTGCACCATTGGAATCAGTATGGTCAAAAATCCATTTGAGGGTAATTAAAGCTCCACATCTTGAATATCAAGGAAACTGACTTTTTTGCATGGCTATCACTGTTCTGTCACCCTTTTTTTCTTTTTTTTTCTAGAAGCGCTAGGGGGTGACCTAAGCATTACAGAGAACTGTTTAATAGCTCATTAGAAATGTAGTTAAATTTTCAAATGCCTTTTTTAAGTGACCAAAAAGATTGGAGGGCAAATAGGCCCCCCTCCCGGCAGGCCCCCTCTCCCCCCCTTGCCCCAACAAGTCGTATAAAAAAATTGAGATAGCCATTTTGTTTAACATAGTTCAAAGGTCTAATATATATGGTTTTAATGATGATATGGCCCTCCATAGTCCTTGGGGAAGGGCTGTATGTGGAATCGGGTGTATCGATATCGCGCGTATCGACATCATGCGTATTGGTATCGCATGTATCGTATCGGGAATATCGGTGTCCGATGTTGTTGTTTTTTTTCAGACATTTTCTAGGCTCATTTTTTTAAAGCATGTCCCAGCAAGGTATCACGGTTGCAGCGGCAGCTGCAACCTAGTAAAGAGCGAACCACAGCCCATAGTAACCAAAAGTTAAAATTCGCGTTTTGAAAAAAACTGCCTCGTGAAAAACATTTCTCACCTAACACTGACTCAGGAACGTCGACTATTATTTTGTTTCGTCCTACAAGAAAAATTTAGATACGAAAAGAAATTCTCGGTGATTTCGAAAAAAGCCTCAAACCCCTCGAAAATGGCGTCAGATCAAAATGAAAAGTATACCATTGGAATCAAAGTGGTCAAAACCTTGTACAGGGAAGTTACAGTCCCCCTTCCTGAACAACAATGAAAATCAATTTTTTGCATCGGTAGCACTGATCTGTCTCCCGTTTTTTTTTTTTTTTTTAACAGGTCTAGCGGACTACCGGAACATCATAAAGAGATTCTTAATGGCTCATTCAGTAGCTATTTCTCATATCTACGTGCTTTAAGGTATAAGGAAATATATTTTTACTTTGAAATAAGTTGAGCTTTCTTGTCTGCAAAATGAACACGCAGAAATTTATGTACAAAAATTATCTTTTAACTTTTACAATTGCTTTTTTTACATTTTTCGTTAGTTTCTGTAAAGTAAAAGTTTAATGCAAAAAGACATTTATAGCAATTAAACCCTCGAAAATGGTGTCAGATCAAGATAAAAAATGTACCATTGGAATCAGCAAGGTAGAAAACCTTGTACAGGGAAATTACAGTCCCCCTCCTAGAACAAAAAGGAAAATCACTTTTTTCATCGGTACCACTGATCTGTCTCCCGTTTTTTTTTGTTTTTAGAGAAAAAACATCATAGAGAGATGCTTAATCGCTCATTTTAAACCTATTACTCATATCTACGCGCTTTTTATCCATTTTACAATCCAAAAGTGCCGTATAGCACTAAAAACGGCACTTTTGGTACCACTTCTTAATTGGAAGAGTTTGGAAGGATAAAACGGTACCATTGCAATGATCATGGTCCAAACTCCCTAACTGGAGGTCTATTATACCCCTCATATATACTCCCACTCCAGACCCTTTTAGTAAGTTTCATAAATCGCTTACTCATCTTAGAAGCAAAAGATTTTTGCGAACTAAAACTAAAAACTTTTCAACTGAAAATATACCAAAACTAAGCTTGAATGATCAACAGTTTTGAATTGAACCTTTAAACTTCACTCTGCGATGAAGCCTGTGTGCTAGTTCTAACGGCGGTAATTGAGGGAAAAGGACGTTATTGCCCTCTTAGTTTTTTGCTCCTGCCTAGGTTTCGAAAAACACATTTTTTGGGTCATTTCATTGGAAAAGATACTTTTTTCATTAAAAAAAATTGGGAAACAACCGAAAGTGCACTTTATGGGAATGTGCTATCAAGTCAAATTTATAAAAAGCGACTAGGCATATATATAAGCTGTTAAATAAGCCCTTAAACAGCTCTCTTTTGTTACAGTAGCCTTCTAGTTTCTGCTAATCAGTAGGTGATTTACAAAGCCCTGTCTTCATTATGGCTTTTTCAGGGGAAGTCGGCCGAGTAAAAACAGTTTTTTGTTCATCGAAAAACAAACGCTCCTGAAAAACATGTATTGTTTTGTTAAGTATGGATGATGAAATTCATGTTATAGACTGAAAGTTTTTTGTAGCTGTCAAGGTTGTTTTTAGTATTTTCTATAGGTGTTTTGTCTCCCCTAGATCAGTGACAATTAGAAATTACATTAAAATAAGTTCTCAACTGAAACTTAGGAGTTACATTAAAACTTAAAACGAAGATACATTATTCCGTATAAATTTTAAAAAGGATCATGGCAACGTTGGGTCTACATTAAATTTTAATCATAAAACGAACAAAGATTAATTTTTAAAAAACAAAGTTTTTCCGATCGAAGTTGAAACTTAAAACGAACAAAAATTATTACTTCACAGCCTATCTAACATATATAAATAAAACTAGTACAAATAAACCATCTAATTATGTTTCCCTATGCGTTTAGGATTATACAAAACTAGGGCTTTACTGAAAACTCAAAAAGCAAATATAAAAAACAGGATTATTCATTTAAGAGTCAAAAATGAGTATGCAGCCTAACCACACTAAATGAATCTATAAAGCTTTCCATAGTCTCTTACACCAGTTGTGACATTGGTAACTTTCAGTATGCAATTAAAATTATCTTAAGAGCACAAACGTTAAAATAAACATCTCTTAATAACCGCGAAGTGATTGAAAAGCATACAGATATACTTGATTCATTTGTCACGCAGTATTTTGGTCTTGCCAGATTCAATCCCAGTATTGGGTAGGCCTAATGTATAATCTTAAATTGTAAGAGATATGCTTAAGTATTACTTGAACTGAAGATCATATAAGAAATAATATGAACTCTGAAAATCCGATTATTTCTCTCTATACAAGAGTGAATTTCAAGCTATGATACAAATTCTAAAGCTAGTCTATAGTCCAAATACTATCAAGATGGCCTTACTTCAAACTTGTGTACAAACTAATCATGACATGTCCTTTTAAGAACCAAAACGAGAGCAAGTGATTGAACTGAGCCATCGTACAGAAGTGATGCCAAATTGAACGTAAAAAAAAATAAAGTTAAATCTTAAAATGGATTGTTGCTTTAACTTAAAAGGAATTGATCCAAAAAGGATTTATATTATTTTGATTCTATAAAAAGTAACTTTAATTGATTTGCTTTTACTGTACCAAAACTTCTATATTATTTTGTGTTTTCAGTAAAGCGCTAGTTTTGTACAATCCTAAAAGCATAGGGAAACATAATTAGTTGGTTTATTGTACTAGTTTTGTTAATATATGCTAGATAGGGTGTAAAGTAATAATTTTTGTTAGTTTTAAGTTTCAACTTCGCTCTTTACTTCCCTCGGAAAAACTTTGTTTTTTTAAATCAATGACATACAAAGACAAAGAAAAAGGTAAACATAACAATAAGAATGGTGGCATTTGTTGATTACTGTCTTTTCTTCGTTACATCGAATAGGTAATTATCCGCGGCGAATGACTTATAGAACAAGGTATTTGGCGATAAGCATTGATAAACTAAAGGGACAATGTTTTTGTTATCTCCCCTTCTCTGTAATCTGTTTTTCTATTCTTTGACAGAGGGGTGGATGGGGTTGAAGGTTATTTATGATGTGTGTTTAATGAAAATTAGAAATACTTTAGAGTCATTACAAATAAATAATTTTCAACGAGTTAGTCTAGTCCATTGTTGCAATTAACCAAATGAAACGTATCTTATGTGGCTGCATTACCAAAAGATAGAGTTCATTGAAGCGCTCTTTTTAGCAGTTGAGCAGGAGAGCAGTTGAGGAGTCAATTAACCTTATCAGTGGCAACGCTATAGCGTTGCCTATAGTAAAGACCACACGGCTCTAATGTTTTATTATTATTATTTGTTTTTTCCCAGAGGCACTTCATATGGAAGGGGTCGTCGTAGAAACTTCAAAGGGGGCTCATTCGAACGGAAATCGAGAGTTCTAGTGCCCTTTTTAAGAGTCAAAAGTGATTGGAGGGCAACTAGCCCCCCTCTCACGTCCACCTTTTCCCCAAACACATCCAATCAAAATTTGATATAGCATTTTATTCAACGAATTTTTCAGTTCTGGAAATTAGGTCTTTGAGGGTGACAATCCCCCCCCCCCACAGCCCTCAGGGCAAGTTATTCCCTGATGGTTGTAAGTTATGCCCGGGGGGCATATAAGGTTTTGCATCGACAGCGTTGTCGTAGAAACTTCAGAAAGGGTTCATTCGATTGGAAATTTAAATGGCTAGTTCTAAGGCAATTGAAACCCCTTCCACGCCCATTATTTTCCCAAACACATCCAATAAAAATTTTGAGATAGCCGTTTTGCTCAGCATAGTTGAAAGTTCTGGAAATTATATGTTTGAGCTGGACACTCCCCCACAGTCTTCAGGGGCAAGGGTTATAAGTTATGCCCTGGGGGCATATATGGTTCTTATGGAAGGGATGTTTATATAAACTTCAGAGAGGGATCCTTTGATTGGAAATTGAAAGTTCTAGTTCACTTTTTAAGCGTAAAAAGATATTGGTGGGTAGCCAGCTCCCCCCCCCCCCCCAAACCTCTTTTTCCCAATGCATCCAATACAAATTTTAAGATAGCTATTTTGATAAAAATAGTTCAAAGATCATATAAAAAAAATTCCAGTGTCGACACAACCCCCCAGGGCCCGGGGGCAGGCGTTGTAAGTTATGCCCTGGGGGGCATATATGGAACTTATGGAAGGGATGTTCGTATTAACTTCAAAGAGGGCTCATTTGCTTGGAAATTGAAAGTTCTATTTCACTTTTTAAGAGTCGAAAGAGATTGGAGGGCACCTAGCCCCCCCCCTCTATGCCCCTTTACGTCAAACCCATCTGATAAAAACTTTGAGATAGCTTTTTTTAAAAATAGTTCAAAGACCATATAACGAAAACTCCGGGGTCGACACAGCCCCCCGGGACCGAGGACAGGTGTCGTAAGTTATGCCCTGGGAGAATATAAGGTTCGTATTGAAGGGATGCCCGTAAAAACTTCAGAGATGGTTCATTTGATTGGAAATTGAAAGTTCTAGTTCAGTTTTTAGAGTCAAAAGAGATTGCCCCCCCCCACGCCCCATTTTCCCCAAATGCATCCAGTAAAAATTTTGAGATAGCCATTAAGTTAAAAATTGCTCAAAAGTCAGATAACAAAAACTCGGGTGTCGTCACAACCCTCCAGGGTCCGGGGGCAGGCGTTGTAAGTTATGGCCTGGGACATATATGGATTGTATGAAAGGGATGCTCGTATACACTTCAGAGAAGGCTCATTTGATTGGAAATTGAAAGTTTGAGTTTACTTTTAAATAGTCAATAGAGATGCGAGGGCAATTAGCCCCCCCCCCCACCTTCCTTTTCCAAACCCATCTGATGAAAATTTTGAGATAGAAAATTTGTTAAAAATAGTTCAAAGGTCGGATAAAAAAAAATCCGGTGTCAATAAAACCCCCAGGGCCCAGGGAAATGCGTTCTAAGTTATGCCCTAAGGGCATGTATGGTTCTTATGAAAGGGACGCTCGCATAAACTTCATAGAGGGCTCATTTGATTGCAAACTGAGAGTTCTAGTTCACTTTTTAAGAGTCAATAGAGTTAAGGGCAACTAGCCCCCCCCCCGCTCTTTTTTACCAAAACCCATCCGGTACAAATTTTGAGATAGCCAATTTTTCGGAAATTTTTCAAAAATTAGATAAAAAAAACTCCCCCCCGGGCCCGAGGGATAGGCGTTGTAAGTGTTGTACTGGGGGCGTATATGGTTCTTATGAAAGGGATGCTCGTATAAACTTCAGGGGGGGGGCTCATTTTATTGGAAATTGACAGTTCTATTTCAGTTTTTGAGAGTCAAAAGATATCCGAGGGCAACTAGCATCCCACCCCCACACACCATTTTTTCCCCAAGCCCATCCGATAAAAATTTTATAATAGCCATTTCATAAAAAATAGTTCAAAGGTCAGATAATAAAAATCCCTGTGTCGACGCAGCCCCCTAGGGCCTGGAGGCAGGCGTTATGAGTAATGCTCTAGGGGCATATATAGTTCTTATGGAAGGGATGATCGTATAGACTTCGGAGAGGGCTCATTTGATTGGAAATTGAAAGTTCTTGTTCACTTTTTAAGAGTCAAAAGAGATCGGAGGGCAACTAGCCCCCACCCCCTCCTCCACGCCCTAAATGCATCAACTAAAAATTTTAAGATAGACATTTCGTTAAAAATGGTTCAAAGTTCTGATAACAAAAAACTCCGGTTTCGACACAGCCCCCCCGGGCCCGGGGGTAGACGTTGTAAGTTATGCCCTGGGGGCATATATAGTTGTTATGAAAGGGATGCTCGTATAAACTTCCTAGAGGGCTCATTTGATTGAAAATTGAAAGTTATAATTCACTTTTTAAGAGTCAAAAGGGATCGGAGGGCAGCTAGCCTCCCCCCAAACTCCATTTATTTTTTTTCCAAGAGGCACTTCATATAGAAGCCAAAACTTTGGAAGCCAAAGCCAAAAACTATAGAAGCCAAAGCCAAAACTTCAGATAGCCAAAACTCCGGTGTCGACACATCCCCCAGGGCCCGGGGGGCAGGCATTGTAAGCTATGTCCTGGGGCCGTATGTGGTTCTTATGAAAGGGATGCTCATATAAACTTCAGAGGGGCTTCATTTGAATAGAAATTAAAAGTTGTAGTTCATTTTCTCAGAGTGAAAAAAGATCGGAGGGCAACTAGCCCCTCCCACCCTCCACGCCGTTGGGTGTATCGTATGAATAAGCCTACCCGATAAAAATTTGAGGTGACCATTTTGTTAAAAATAGTTCAACCATCAGATATAAAAACTCCAGGGTCGACACAACCCCCCAGGGCCCAAAGACAGGCATTATAAGTTATATTTTGAGGACATATATGGTTCTTATAGAAGGGATACTCGTATAAACTTCAGAGAGGGCTCATTTGATTGAAAATAGAAAGTTCTAGTTTACTTTTAAAGAGTCAAAAGAGACCGAAGCTTAACTAGTCCCCCCACGCCCTTTTTCCCCAAACCCATCCGATAAAAATGTTGAGATAGCAATTTTGTTAAAAATTTTGTTCAAACATCAGATAATAAGAACTCCGAGGTTGACACAAACCCATTTTACACTTTGATAGTTATTTTGATACCAGTTCTGATACTTTGAAGAATATTTGATTTTTTTAAGTTTGATATTGAAATAAGGAATTTTTAAAAACTTGAGACTTTTTGCAACCAAAACGAAAAAGAATTATTTAAAAAACTTTCCGAAAAGTCGTTTTTTAAAAGAAAATTAAAGGCAATTTTATACTTAAGCTCAGCAGATACAAATACCTTTTAAAATTCAAACTCAAAACGACCAGAAATTAAATAAACAACCATAGCAAAAACATACAATAAGTAATAGTATAAATGAACAAATAGATCCTAAAGCGAGTAATGCTTAGATTGAATATGAATATCAAGCTTAAAACGAAAAAAAAATATTTTCCTATTGAAGTATACATGAAACTTAAAACGAACAGAAATTAAATAAACAATCAATGCAAACAAACATACAATAGATATTGATGTAAATTAATAAATAAATCTTTAAACGAGTGAAACTTAAATTGAATATGCAAATCAGGTTTAAAACGAACAGAAATCACCACAAACAAGAGTTTGGGTATGACCTCCTTCTCTCACTGTAAAAGTCTAGAACCTACTGCGTCATTGGCGCTTTACTGAAAACTGTATGCTTCTTGAAAAGTCATGGAAAGTATAAAGAAAGTCAAAATAAAAAGTTGATTTATAAGAATATTAATAGTTGAAAGATCTATCAGTTCAAAAATTAATTTCACCGTAATTTTATTTTTATTTTCAATGCTGTAAGAACTGGAAAAGAAAATATTGGTAATATAATCCGTTTTCAGTTAGGTGCCAATGACCCAGTAGGCTTTGGTTTTTATTTACAGTTAGGAAAGGAGGCAGTATCCAAACATTTGTTTGTAGTGAAACTATATTCGTCTTTAACAACTTTAAAAAGAGCTAATAAATTAAACTGAATATTTGATGTATAATGATATTAATTGCTGAAAGCTCATCAGTTCAAAATGTTACTATAAATCTAATGTCTATTTTTAATATTAAGCACAAAAGAAAATATTTGTCATAAAATTGGTTTTCAGTAAAGTGCCAATGATGCAGTAGGTTTTAGACTTTTACAGTGAGAGAAGGAGGTCATACCCAAACTCTTGTTTGTTGTCATTTTTGTTTCTTTCTAACTTGATTTGCACGTTAAACTTCAGTTTCACTCGTTTTAAGATGTATCTGTTAGTTACCTTCAGCAGGTGTCGTATGTTGGCTCACACTTATTGTTAATTTAATTTTGGTTCGTTTTAAGTTTCATCTGAAAATTAATTGGAAAATTTTTTTTTTTCGTCTTAGCCTAACCTTGAAATTCATATTCAATCTAAGCATTACTCGCTTTAGGATCTATTTGTTCATATATATTATTACTTGTTGTATATTTTTGCTACATGATTGTTTATTTAATTTCTGTTCGTTTTGGGTTTCTTTTATTCTCTAATAGTAATTTCTGGTCGTTTTGAGTTTGAATTTTAAAAAGGTATTTGTATCTGCTGAGCTTTAGTTTAAAATGGCCTTTACTTTTCTTTGAAACTTATTTTTCGGAAATTTTTTTTAAATTAATTTCTTTAAGAAAACCCATGTGTCATTTGGGAAAAAGTTTAAGTAATAAAACCCTTAATTTTATTACAAACAACAGACAGCTTTCCAATTTACAGAATAGCCGAGAACCTTTTTCCTTTATGTTATTTATTCCTTTTTTCCTTTTATTCCTTTTTCAGGAGGAATACTTCAGTATTCAGCAAGAAAACGATTGCATCCGTAACAAGCAGATAACTAACAAATCGTGAACTTTACAAGTTTGCTAGGAGAAAAAAAGAAACTCTAGAAAAATAAAAGAAAAAGTACATTATCATTTTACTAGCAACTGCAGCATTTTTTTAATTTAAATATGTAAAATTACATAAATTATAGAGTAAAATGCATCAGACTTGGGGTTCTTTCCACTATCAAAATAATTATTATACAATGATCCTCCTATCATATTTCATTCTCATTTTTTTTTGGGGGGGGGGATTAGTAGGGACAATGAGTTTTGACTGTTGTCACGAAGGCTTGAAGCATTGAAAAGGAAGGCATAAACTCTTTTACAAAACAGGGATCCATCTTACCAGCTCCCAGAGTGTAACCAGCTCATCTCAGAATTAAATGAGAAATCAAGTGAGCAGGTACATTGGCATATCTTAACAAAGATCAGTAAACGAATGTGGTTCATGATGCCTCAGCTGCAAGATATATTCATTTAAAGATGGTTATTTTTATTCAAGGATTAGATTCTGCAATTTAAATTTTATATAGAAGAAACACATATTCTTAATTACTCTATGTTTTAGTATTTGTCTTGACTTTTAAAATTTTCCGACAGAAACTTTTAAAATTTTCTTTCCTATCTAAATGATTTAACTATAAATGTATATGAATGAACAACAAACCAATGAAAGTAGCCCAATTCTAGCAATAAGCTGTGATGCAAAACAGGTTGTTGCGATTGATTCTGATTTTACTCCTGATTCGTAGATTCGCTGAAAATGAGCGGCCAATGGCAATGTTTTCCAATAGCTGAAACTCAGAAGTACCTGCAGCGAAAGAGATACTAACTGATCGATGCTCAGGCAGTCAACTATTTGTGAAATACTCGATTCTAGTAACTGAAAGAAAAAAGAATTTCAAAAAGGTATTATAGCAGTCAAAACTCAACAGCAGTGTGAAGAAAATACTTAAATTTAAAACACAATTTACTGTAAGAAGCTAAAATCAACGGTAAAATAGAAACTTCATTTCTTCTTAAGCTTTCTATGGGTTTTCCCTTTCTACGCGCATTCTTAGCTGGACAGCTACAACATGTTCAGATTGACTCGAAACGTTCATCAAACTGTCCTATTACATGTGGAATTCCACAAAGCTCTGTTCTTGAACCGCTATTATCCTTAATCTTTTTAAATGACTTAACTCAAACTATGTCAAATATCAAAAACAATTTCAATGAATTATTCCATGATCCATAAGAAGTGACAGTACCGATGTTTGCTGACGACACGCCGCTTGTTTGTCTTGCAAGAACTGAGAAGGAATTACTTGATTTGAGCAAACAATCGTTAGACAAGAGTTTCAACTTGGATGCATGTAAACAAATAGCAAGTTCACACGGCTAAGAGTTGTTTTATTATAATCTCGAGAACAGAAATCCATGGACTTCTCGATTATGGTGAGAGTTATGGTGAGATTGAAAAGTAGTCTTATGTCAAGTATTTAGGCATTACACTTGATGAAACTTTGTCGTAGAGGAGGTATGTTGAGAATATGTCAACGATTTTATTGCGGAACATCGGGATACTTAGAAAACTCACACATTTTGTCCCGCATCGCATTTTAAGGTTGTTGTGTTCCTCTATATTACATCCGTAAATTTTATATTGTTCTTCGGTATGGTTAGGAACATTTCCATCAGTAGCAAATCCAATTCGAATTTTCCAAAATAATACGATCCGTTTACTTTGCAATAAATCTTATAGTAATTCTGTGAGGTCGGGGTATGGAAGGCAAAAAAAATTTACCGGGCGCTGGCTTACGGGATTTTTATCACCTGTTATTTATGTTTTAAGTATAATATTAATAATTTATCTCTATGCTTCTCAGGTATGTATCAGGTTAGGTCTGATTGCCACATTTATAATACTCGAATAAAAAAAGCGCTATCTGCTCCAACTGTCATCACTACTAGATCTAAGTTCTCATTTATTTTTCGAAAAATGAAATTATGGAAGAGTAATGATAAGACAAGTAATGACATAAAAAGGTGTGAAGAATTTAGAAATAAAGTTAAGGGAAAAATGTATTCTAATTATGAGTTTTAAGTTATTATTCGTCATTTTTATTTATATCTTACTTATAAAATTATGGAATATTAATGATAAGATAATTAATTACATAAAATGGTTTGAAGAATTTAGAAATAAAGTTAATGAAAAAATGTATTCTAATTATGGATTCTGTGCTATTATTTGTCATTTTGACTTCTAATAGTATTTTTTTCTTCTATTGTTGTTTGAGGTGTATGAGGGAGTATAGTGGATATATAAATATATATATATATATATATATATATATATATATATATATATATATATATATATATATATATATATATATATATATATATATATATATATATATATATATATATATATAAATATATATATATATATATATATATATATATATATATATATATATATATATATATATATACATATACATATACACATATATATATATATACATACATATATATACATATATATATATATATATATATATATATATATATATATACATATATATATATATATATATATATATATATATATATATATATATATATATATATATATATATATATATATCATAAAGAAAGAAAAACGAACAAAAAAGGGGTTTTTATAGTACAAATTAATATACTAAAAAACAAAGCGAATATTTCCAGAATACAAACGCCTCTCTTTTTCAGCGCGAAACGAAACGATGGATCAATAAAAGCCAAAAATTAAAAGAATTAAAACCAACTACCTAACAACCATAAAAGCGAGTTATTCGCCAATATCCGCGATTTACGCAAAATCCAAAAAAATATGAACTGCCATCGACGGATACTAGCGAACAACTGACAAAGAGAAGGAAAAATATATATATATATATATATATATATATATATATATATATATATATATATATATATATATATATATATCATTATTAATAATTCTCGTATTTTGCCGTTAGCCAGGTTCCCAACTTTTTAATATCCCTTAGTTACCCTTATTTAAAAGTAGCTAATGATAAAAACAGTGAAACATTTTTTTTACATTCTTGGGTTACACGAAACATCTTTTTAATTACAATCTAAATAAAGTTAATATAAAAAGTATAAATCCTTTCCTTCTAATTAAAAATCTATTTACGCATTTGCTTTTGGGAAAGACAAATTCACTTATACGAAAAACCGTTGAGACCATAAAGACTTAACCAATAGTTCACAATGGAGAACGCTAAGGAGCATCTTGCAATACGGGAGCTTGGGCAGACCCAAACAATAATTTGAAGAAAATTATTGCTGGAATATATAAAATAACTTTACATAAAACTAACCAAAACCACCATAGAGATTGTAAAAGTTTCGTGCAGGTATTGTAACCTGAAAGGATTTCAAACCCAGCTGTAAACTGAGGAATTGCGTCGCCCAAGTATTAAGCAAAAGGTTATCTATTAGTGCTTAGTTAAGGAGTTCTACTTAAGAGAGCCCTTCAATTACGCTGTGGCTGTCTAAAAGATTCATATTCGTGTTGTAGTTAACTCCTGTCAAAGCTGTTACTGACACCTTTTGTAGTCCAGCTTGGAATAACTTTAAAATTTTTCATTTCAAGTCTTCTACTTATTTTAGGTTTCGAGTTGGGCATGTCAATGCATTCTAGAGTTCCAGCCTGCAACTTTCGAAGATGAACCAAGGAAAATTACAAGAGGCAGTTTGGATAAAATTTTCAGAATTATAATAGCGTTATATGATGAACAATGTGTGCTGTTCGAAGTGATGATGGGGACTTGACTGAGGGGTTCAAAGTCAACTCAGGCGTTCGACAGGGGGTGAATTATGTCCCCAGTACTGTTTACAATGCTCATTGATTTTATCCTGCGGACGTGCAACTTCATAGGTGGCATCCATTTGAATGAAAATCGCACTTTATTTGATGCAGACTTCGCACACGATATAGCGCTCCTTTTTCACTTAATAGAGGAGCTTCAGTACAACATAAATGAGCTGTCGAAAGTAGGTGAACGAATAGGTTTGGCAATAAGCACGCAAAAAGACGAAAATCATGCGCAATAATGTGAATAAACTATCTGCTGAGCCACCAACAGTTAAAGCATAGGAAATTGAAAAGGTAGAAATGTTTAAATATCTTGGGAGTCTAGTGAGCACCCATGGGAGCCCCGAGCATGAAGTTGCGACACGTATCGCGTGCGCAAGAAGCGCCTTTGATTAGTTGAGAAACGTTTGGAGAAGTACTATTTTCTCTTTGAAGCTGAAACTGAGGCTCTTCAAAAGTAATGTCCTGTCAGTACTAATGCATGGTTCTGAAAGCTGGGCGCTGACAAAACAGCTAGAGGAAAGAATCCAAAGTTTTGAAAATAATTGTCTTCGACGGATTCTCGGAATCAACTGGACGGACAAAATTACCAACTCATTCATTAGAGAGAAGACTAAACAGCCACTCGTTATTGATAAAGTCATAAGCAGTTTGTGGCAATTTTGGGGACGCATAGTTAGAATGGACAGCAATCGTCTGCCTCATGATGTTTGGTATTGAACTCCTCCAGGAGTTTGCCGGCGCGGACGACAGGAGGCTACACTTGGACGATGTCTAGAAAAAAACACAGCGCTCTCAAGAACAACCCTTGAATAATATGCACCCGCCTGTGATACTGCAAAAACTCAGAAAGATTTATCCTACTTCGAGCTAGCGTAAAAAGAACCTTAGACATAAATACGTCTCTGCCGGACACCAAAAAATAAATGACAAAAGCTATACAAAATCTCTGGTGAGAACTACAATTCAACCAAGATTTAAAAAGCTTCTCCCAACTGGATAGCAACCCAGCTACAGCAGCTTTTTATAGAAATATGGAAAACCAAGACACACCCAAAGGATTGTATAATCTCCGTCATTCTCTTGTTCTCAAAAAAGGCAGTGGAAGGTAATTATAAAGGCAAATTTGTTACTGACATTGCAGCGAAGTTATTCGCCATCATCTTAATGCACATTTTCATCTCTTACAGAACTGTAAGAGATGAGCGAAAACGAGACATTCAGTTTGGATTCTAGTCTGGCAGAGGAGGCTCAGATTAGATCTTCACCCTCTGTTTGATAGTTCGACAATATGAAAGGTACATTCTTCACACTCATCGACATTTTCACTGATGATTTTGACAACTAAAATTCTGTTGAACGGGATGATTTGAGGAAGATTCTCCTTGAGGATGGCATGCCCCAAGAATTTGCCAACATTCTGGAAGCTTATTACCGAGGATATATAGCCCAAGTTAGTGTTTATAGTTAAGAGTTCTGTTTGATGCAGATTAGATGGTAGTACAAGGCTGCACACTGTCTCCAGCTCTTTTAAATTACTGTGTCGACTGGATCATTGAACTCACCCTCTAGAGATTTAAGGGTATAACAGTTGGTGGAGATATTAGCTTGACGGACATTGACTACGCAGACAATGTATATATTCTCGCGTCAAACCCAGATTCGATACACCAATTCCTTGACGAAGTGGTATATTTTTCATCCTACCTTTGCCAACAAATAAACAAAAGAACATCGCAACAGGTATCCGAAACAAAAAATGTTTACTGTTTCGACCATCTGGGATTTGAGGTGGATGCCAAAGGAAAGTATTAACATGGTATTAGAAGAAGAACACCTAGGCTCTTCAGTTCTGAATGCATCTCTGGATTCATCGAGAGAATAGCTTACGAACAGAGTTAAGAATGTATAAGTCAAATGTGAGGACAGTCCTATTCAATGGTGGTAAATCTTGGCCCATTAAAGCAGCTCAGCGGCATGCACTGAAGGTTTAGACCACCATTACCTTCGTTCAATCTCACGTACCGGTCTTTCAGACCGAATTCTAAGGACGTAGCCCGCCAACATTGTCAAAATATAAACAGATACTCGAACATCTTCAAGCTCTGGCGACTCATGCGGGAACAACTGATCCTGCTGTGAGTATAAATCAAATAGTGGAAGTTGAATAACATTCTTCCTCTTTTCCACAGGGCTCGTGTAGTTGTTTTTTTTTTTTTAACTCAGATATTATATATTCGTTTTTGTAAGAAAAGTATAAAAAAGGTAAGCTATGTTTCAAAAAAGGTGACTGGAAAATGAAGCTCTTTCTTTTAACTTGATTTTTTTTTTTTAACTCTTTCAAAAGGCGGTAAAATAAACTTATTATTTGCAATGAATTCGACAAACAATAGAAGATTTGTTGTGATTTAAATAGTTAAGATTACAGCTTTCTACATCGCCAAAAATTTCCAAAATTACTAAAACTAATCGAATTAAGTGTGTTTACAGGAGTATTGATAAGTAAAAGAAATTTGTGGAATGAGCGGGAAATTTTTAATAGCTTTGATAAATAGATTTGTTGAGAATTAAACTTTCAAGACTGCTGTTTTTTCCTTTGCTAAAAAGAAAGTCCGAAAATAGTTTAACTAATTCAACTGGGGTTTGTTTACAACTTGTAAAGTAGCAAAAGGGAACACGTTCTATTCAGGAATTAAATGTTGTTTATTTATCTAAATTTAATTTAGGAATTTAAATTTAAATTTATTAAACAGAAATTCAAAGTTGTTTATTTCTCTATAAAGAAAAGGAAAGAAAACCTGCTTAAGAACATAGTTGAGAAGTGAAGGATATTAAATGGCAAAATATATATTTTAAGTGTAAAAAATGCAAAGAAAATTAACAAAAATTGTGAATTATGTTTACACTAGATGATCCATTCACGCTTGAAGTATGCTGCGCAATGAGGTCAGGATGAAATTAGGGGCATCTCTTAATTCTCAGGTTTCACAGTACGAGATTATATTTATTCTACGGAAATGGAATGACGAGCACACACAACGCACAATGTGCAGAAGCAACATAAAGCGTGAGGGCGTAAAGGTCCAGAGAAGTGAGATTCAATAATATAAGCATTTTCTTTCTCTTTGCTTTTACTTTTTCATTTCTCTATCTAACTTCTTCCTTTGTAGAACACGGTTTAAGATAGAACGACAGAGAGAGAGAAGAAGGGAGATTCAAAGAGAAAGTGAAAAAAACAATGAAAAAAAGAGATTAATGAGAAAAAGACAGATTACTTTCCTTTAATTCTATGGTAAAAAGTCTGCTTTAATTTAATTGGTTTACCCTATGCTGCACTTTCATTAGCCAGTCACATTGTTTCCAAATTTCTGACATTCCTAGAGAGACAAGACCCCACCTTCTTTGTGAAACTAACCCAGATAAAAGAACAAAAGGGTAAGTTCCACCTGATTGGTCAGTGTAAATGAAATTTTAAGCCAGCAAAAAGAACAAAACGTTTTTGAGTCACAAGATTTTTTCCAAGTAGTCCTTCTGTTTTTTTTTTTTTTTTTTTTTTTTTTTTTTTTTTTTTTTTTTTTTGTGCTAAGATAGTAGCGAAGAGACATATAAATCACAAAGAAAGAAAATACAAGAATAGAAAGCAGCTCAGAATTTTCTATCCTAGAGCTGAGGGGCGTTTCTTACGCATTTTCATAATGGTTGTCATATGCTTTTCGTATCAAATCTCTAACATTTGGTGTTT
The DNA here is from genome assembly GCF_049724085.1 of Artemia sp. Qi Xiang Cuo. Classification (NCBI taxonomy): domain Eukaryota; kingdom Metazoa; phylum Arthropoda; class Branchiopoda; order Anostraca; family Artemiidae; genus Artemia; species Artemia sp. Qi Xiang Cuo. Next base: position 32,743,360 of record NC_142801.1, on the reverse strand, counting down.
CCTGATGTTACTCCACAATCAACTACCCTCTCCCTCCAACAAACTCATTTACCGTTATTTTCAAGAAAACTGTAAAAAAAAAAGCAGACGTGTGAAGCAGACGCAATAACCATTAAACTATCGAACCACGAAAATATATTTTATATAAATTATGCTTAAGCGCAAGAATGCTCAAGTCCCATCTCCTCTTTCGACCTTATTATGCACAAAAGTATGATATGGGGAAGCAGAATAAGATCATGTGCCAAGCCATACGCAATGTACGGAATCTCAAAGCCATCCCTCCTAACTCCCTCGCCCTTTCTTGACCTTCTACTGCCAGAGAAGTTTATACATTGCTTTACGCACTCCCAACAAAGTATGATTATTACTAAACCCATCGACTCCTTCCTCCTCTCCTTTTCTACATCTTCTTCAGCTAGAGGGGGTCACAAATGCCAAATTTCAGCCCAATCGGTCCATTCATTTAGAAAACATAGCAAACAAAACAAAAAGAAAATGAAGCACTTTATAGTATAATAACAGTAACTGAAAGCAATGAAAAAACTCCAATATAATTCAATTTGAAATAGAGTCTCGTAAAAGAAAATCACAACCTTTTCTTAATTTAATTTTAGAGGGGAAAATAAATACTCACGCTTGGCTTTGTTTTGGCTACCCTCAACAAAAGGTCGAGCAATGCTAGCTTTTCAACGGTGTCCATTCCATGTAAAAGGGATGCAAGAACCATTATATGGTCATTTATGGGATCAGGATGAAAAACATAAACCAGCGGCAATACCCTTGTTAAACAGTAATTGCCTAAAACATAGAAATACATTAAAGCTTCAATTCGTTTCATTTATAGTTACTAAAATCAACATAATATAAAATTACTAAATAATGCAGGGCCGGAAAGAAACTCTCTGGCTATCTAGGGTGAAGAAAATACACACAAGGGTCTGTTAAAAAAAAAAGGTTTGGCAGAATTTCTGAAATTACGATTAGACCATAAGCAGTTTAAATTCATACACTATGCTACAGCTAGCGGCATCCTTTAGAAATAAGAGGAGGCCCATGGCACACGGCGGCAACTCATCAATTAGTGAACAGAACCAATTAGTGAACAAGTGTAGGGTGCTCTCTGCGAAGTAGCAAACAAGTGAAAATAAAAAGATTTTGTAGAGCAACATAATAACATCAAATTAACAAAAAAATATGTGACGCAAATAGATTTCTTCATCATGATGTCCCAAAACGATGGCACAACAGTCGTCACGCAGTCGTCACAACAGACCGATGAACATTCACCATGTTCAAAGGAAGCACGAATGAGTCTATCAAAAATGAAAACGATGTTTGAATGTTAATAATTTCTTAGACCACACTGCTTTTCCATTAAAAACAAAAAAAAATTTTTAAACACGAAAAACGGGTTTTAATTTTCTAACAAGCAGTGAACTACAAAACAATTAATTATGCAAAAAACCTCATAATTTTTCGGCCCCAAATCCGGTATCCTTTATAAACAGAAAAAAAAAAAAAAATAAAAAAATAAAGCAAAAAAAAAAAAAAACAACTTAAATTACATTAAAAAAAAAAAAAAAAAAAAAAAAAATAGAAAAAAAACCCAAAAATAAAGAAAAAAGAAAAAAAATAATAAAAAAACACACATATTAATTAAACACTTCCATGCACTGAATGTCTTTCAACTGGCCTCCTCTCAGTATATAAATGGAAATATATTAAATAAACACTTCCATGTACTGAATGTCTATATTGATTCTACTCGCCTCCTCCCAGTATATAAATTGAAATCTATCAAAAATGAAGAATATATTTATACTTAGACCAAAACAATAAAAGGTCAACTAACCCCGGTCCATAACCCTTAATTAAATTTCACCAGTTCATCAACCATTTTATGAATTATAATTTGAATGGATTCGTTTTGTTGCAAGCTTAGCTGCAGTTCGTTTACTTTTCTCATCATTTAACCCATTCTGACCTTTGTTCGCAAGGTCATCTTGCGAACAAAGGTCAGAATGGGTTAAATGATGAGAAAAATAAACGAACTGCAGCTAAGCTTGCAACAAAACGAATCCATTCAATTTATAATTCATAAAATGGTTGATGAACTTGTGAAATTTAATTAAGGGTTATGGACCGGGGGTTAGTTGACCTTTTATTGTTTTGGTCTAAGTATAAATATATTCTTCATTTTTGATAGATTTCAATTTATATACTGGGAGGAGGCGAGTAGAATCAATATAGACATTCAGTACATGGAAGTGTTTATTTAATATATTTCCATTTATATACTGAGAGGAGGCCAGTTGAAAGACATTCAGTGCATGGAAGTGTTTAATTAATATGTGAGGTTTGTTCTTATTTATTTATATTTTTCTTTCGTTTTTGCTTTTGTTCTCTTTATGTGTTTAGTATGTTTTATTGTAATGTAATTTAAGTTGTTTTTTTTTTGCTTTATTTATTTTTTTTTTTTTTTACGTTTATAAAGGGTACCCGATTTTGGGCCCAAAAATTCGGATGATTTTTTCATAAATAAATTTTTTTTTTTTAAATGGTTGTTATAAAATTAAAAACCGTTTTTCGTGTTTAAAAAATTTTTTTTGTTTTTAATGTTTGAATGTTGTCTTGGACTGTCGTGGAATTCTTCTATATAATTTTTACCAAAAGGTCAGACCTTCTACGCGCATATTTTAAGGCGCTTACAGTAATATGTGTGATTGAAAAGGCAAGAAATGGATTTTGTATCACGACAAAAGGCCAGGTCATTTGTCTCAGCTGGTTCGTCAATTCTTGGCCATAATATCCATTCTTCCACTTACTCCGTACTATAAAAAAAAAAGGCTATGCAGGTCCTTTCCATTTCCTAGACTAAAATAATCCTTAAAAGTATACCGTTTTCAAGTTTTAACATCACTTTCTACTTTCACGATGAAATTTTTTGTTTATTTAATTAAAAAAAACAAAAACTTTTTCCCAATGAAATTACAGCAAAATTAAAAGTTAAACAATCAGAAATTACCTTCTATATGAGCATCCCCCCTCCCGCGTAACCCCCCAATCTTTGCGTCCAGTTTTCCAACGCTTCATTGATATAATTTCTCAGTGCTAAAAATATAGTTAGTCGCTAATTGCAAGTTCTTAGATCGCGTTTCAAAAAATATTTTTGAACCGAAAGTCTCATTGTTTAAAGCAAATACTCATCAGCAAGTCCGCACATCAATAAGCCCTTCCGTTTTTGGGGGACTTTTTATCCCATTCCCACAGCCCCTGTGTGAGTATTCGTTCTTGAAATACTAGAGAAATAAGTCTAAGCTGTATCGGAAAAAATTGCGGTTTAGGGGGACAGCCCCATCATATACAGGGTGATTTCTATTCGTTTTAGGTTTAATGTCGCTTTTTTTGGAAAAATAACGACATTACAAATTTCAAAATTTTTTATTTGTTTTTTTATGCCATATCCTCCATACGATATGACCGCCATCCACTCAGTCTCTACTCTTTAAATTAATGCTGAATTGTAACAAAAATAGCTTCTAAAAGGGCCACAGGTAATATACTTACTTTTCAAATTAGATTAGTCCTTCCTAAGTAAGCTATTGTATACTTTAGGATTGTTAAGTTTGATTGCTTAATGTTGGTGCAGACTGGCCAGTAATACTTGGCCAATCATAACCCGCACTTAGCAATAAATAATAGCAGGCTTTTAGCACCTTCCTTCTGCCTGCAGGCCCGCTCCAAACTAACAGTTATCATCTCTGCTATTAATGAAAAAATACAATTTTAATTTGAAAAAAGGTAAGTTTACAATTCTTTTCTTCTATATGAGACATTGTACAACCTTTTTTTTAAGAAGGTATCTTATTGAAATTCTCCACTTTTCTCAATTCAAAACCTCCGTCATAACATTAGTGACACCAACTAAACACCAGGGAATAAAAAGTGAGATACCTGTAATGAGCGAGTCAATCACTGGTTGAATGTTCATTGCCAATATGAATGCGTTAGCAGAGGCTGCCAGCCAAAGGTAAGTTGCTATGTTCTTTGATAGCTCCTTGTTGCCTTTGTGCAAAAATTTGATTGCAGTGGGAATACACATTTTCATCAAATCAGTTTTGTCATAATTCTACAGAAAATAATTATTTACATGAAATGTTAATGTTCAAATAACAACTTATAGAAACAATATTAAACCATAAGAAAGAAAAGGAGCAGAAAATACTGTAACGAGACATTAAATTCATTTTTATAACATTATCTGAAAATCCAGATAAAGCATTTGTAGAAGTTTTTATAACAAATTTTAACGATTAGAAACATTTTTTTTTTTGTAAATGAACGGGGGAAGCGTAAATTCGTAACTTCTACCTTAAATCTAAGCAGGCCAAATCCACGTTTGTTTTGGGGGAGTTAGAAACTCTGTACAATCATCAATAATGGCCAACTATTTTCATCAAGTAACACATGACGGGTCTCGTCTATTGGACAGACCTCTCTTAAAGAGAAGGAAAGTCCTAACAAGCTCGTCAACATAGCTGACATCACAACTAATAATGCTCTCCACATTGTGACTAGAACTCGGGAGAATCCCAGTCAATGTTATATATATTCAATAAATGGAGTATGCCAACATCATGAAAAGGCAAAACAAGAAAAATAACTGAAAGTTCTATAGACCATAAAACTTAATTTAAAACTTTGAAAGCGCCAATGCCCAAAAGAACAAGGACATAAACAAGTAGATCAGCATTGAATTTTCCTAAATCTATATGCAAGCAGTGCTAGAGAAAAAACATCCAAATTGGAACACTTTTGGCAAAAAGAAAGCAATAAGCAATAGCAATAAGCAATAAATTACAAGGGTTGCATATCAGTCTTCTTTCTTCTGTTTCAGCAAAAACTTAAGGCAGCTTGATTTTGATATCAAATTTACAATAAAGTTGTACTAGGACTGAATTTGCACGGGATTGAGTTGAGCGAGAGTTGAGCTGGATGGGATTAATTTGAATGGGGGTTGTGTTAAACGGGAGTTGTGTCGAACATAAATTCAGTTAGATAGATTGAGTAGAACGGGATTAGGCTCAGTGGGGGTTGAGCTACGAGGGAACCAGATGAGATCTGTAATATATTTTATTCATTAGTCAAACAGTTCGTGGTAACAAACTGTAAGTAAGGAGCGACCCGGCTCAATAGTAACCGAAACTCTAAAAAACAGAATTTTGATACCAGTAGATACACCAAAAGAATCGTTTTTTTATTTTGATTTCAAATATATAAGTTTCAACAAGTTTAGTCATACACATCAAAAGTTAAGAGCCAGAGAAAATTTGCCTTATTTTCAAAAAAGTGGGGAAACCCCTTAAAGGTCATAGAATCTTAATGGAAATCACACCATCAGATTCGGCGTATCAAGAAACCCCCCTATAGAGGTTTGAAGCTCCTATCTGCAAAAATGAGTAATTTTCTATTTTCTGTCAGAAGAAAGATCACGGATGTGTGTTTATTTGGTTTTTTCCCCCAGGGGTGATCGTATCGACCCAGTGGTCCTAGAATGTCGCAAGAGGGCTCATTCGTACGGAAATTAAAAGTTCTAGTGCCCTTTTAAGTCCCAAAGACACCGGACCAAAATTTTGAGATGGCCATTTTGTTCAGCATAGCTAAAAAATCTAATAACTACATCTTGGAGGACGACTTATTCCCCCACAGTCCCCGGGGGAATGGCTGCAAGTTGTGAACTTTGCCCATTGTTTACATTTAGTATTGATTATTGGGAAGTATACAGACGTTTGCAGGGGGGATTTTTTTCTGGTATGGGGGGATTCGAGGAGAGGGGGTTACGTGGAACGGTCTATCCATGGAGGAATTTTTCATGGGGGAAGAAAATTTTCCATGAAGGGGGTGCCGGATTTTCCAGTATTATTTAAAAAATGATCAGAAATTCAAAAAAAAAAATCAACTGAAAGTAAGGAGCAACATTAAAACTTAAAACGAACTGAAATCATTACGTATATGAGGGGGTTCGCCCCCTCATCAGTACCTCGCTCTTTCCGCTAAAGTTTTTTTTAGCACTTTCAAAAGAGCTTTTTATTCTAATTAAACGGCCTTTGTGATTCAGGGATCATTCTTAAAGAATTGGAACAAAATTCAAACTTTAGCGTAAAGAGCGAGGCGTTGCCGAGGGGGCGAAGCCCCTTATATACGTAATAAATTCTGTTCGTTTTAAGTTTTAATGTTGCTCCTTACTTTAAGTTGAATTTTTTTTTTATTTAATCAATTATAAAAGAACAGGCAATGCTCTAAGATGAATAACTCAAGGTTGGGTTTCAGTCTAGCTCGAAGAAGTCCGAAATTGTTGCGTTCATTTGGAAGTGCTTACCTCCCCCGCTAATAGAACTTGAAAACTCAAGCAGTTCAGCCTACCAATCATTTAGCGTATTTGAGCCTACCATTTGGGTCCTCCGTTCAACAAACGAGGTCGCTTCTAATTAATTATCTTAATGTTCGAGTTTCTGCATCTTATGCCTCTATTATTATATCCAAATTCCGTTTTAATTGTTATCTCTTCACAAGTCTTTATGATGCAGTGACCCTCTCTCATATCTTATATACTGCCCCATTCTGGAAAATCCTCATAAAACCAGTCCAATCGAAAATTCGTTTGTTGTTTTTCCTTTTTACAAAATATTCAATAATTTTACAAACTTGGCATAGAAATACTCTATTAGCTCAAAAGTATAAAATTGCCGAACCTTTACCAGCTATCTCTCAAGCTATTGTGCTAAACATAAAAAAAAAAGAAAAAAAAAAACCTGGTCAGGAAATAGACCTACTCCTAGAGCAGTGATTTATATATGTATGGAATGATTAAGTGATTTTTATTTAATGCGTGTATCTATTACAGGGATTTATTTGTGGTTCGTTTATGTATGAATATGTTGATGATGTATTACATTTTCCTTTCAGAAAACCAACTGTTAGATCTTTTATATGTTATTAATTAAAAAAAAAAATCCGAAAAATAAGTTTTTCAAAGAAAAGTAAAGGCCATTTTAAACTTAAGCTCAGCAGATACAAATACCTGTTAAAATTCAAACTCAAAACGACCAGAAATTACTATTAAAGAATAAATGAAACCCAAAACGAACAGAAAATAAATAAACAATCAGAGCAAAAAACATACAACAAGTAATAATATAAATGAATAAATAGATCTTAAAGCGAGTAATGCATAGATTGAATATGAAAATCAAGCTTAAAGCGAAAAAAAATAGTTTCCTATTAAAGTATAAATGAAACTTAAAACAAACAGAAATTAAATATACAAGAAATGTGAACAAACATACAATATATATTAATGAAAATGAATAAATAAATCTTAAAACAAGTGAAACTTAAAAAGAATATTCAAATCAAGTTTGAATCGAATAAAAATAACTACAAACAAGAGTTTGGGTATCCCCTCACTGCAGAAGCCTAAAACCTACTGCGTCATTGGCGCTTTACTGAAAACAAATTATATCACAAATGTTTTCTTTTGTACTTAATATTGAAAATAAATTTTAAAATTACAGTAAAATTTTGAACTGATGAGCTTTTAGCAATTAATATCATTATGCATCAAATATTCAGTTTAATTTATTAAACTGATTATTGTGGACTTGCTGATACAAAGGGATCACGACTGTTTGGAATTGGCCTTAATAGGATTTTGTGTGCCAAAGCAATTTTGCATCTATCACAGAGTATGTATTTTAACCTTACAATTGGATAATAATAATAGATTTCTTATGTCTTCTTCCCATACAAAACCCTTCCCATAAGTTATAAACCCCCTTAATAAAATGGCTATCTCAAAATTTTGATTGGATGTGTTTGGGGGAATGATGGGCGTAGGAAGGGGGGTTAGTTGCCCCCCATTCACTATTGACTATTAAAAAGAGCACTAGCCCATTGAATTTCCGATCAAATGAGCCTTTATTGAAGTTTCTACGACAACACTTTTTACAAAAACATTATATGCCTCCAGGGCATAACTTAAAACCCTTACCCTAAAGGCTGTGGGGTAGTGTCTTCCTCAAAAACATAATTTCTATCTGGAGATCAACTACACTGAACAAAATCGCTATCTCAAAATTTGATTGGATGTGTTTGGGGAAATGGTGGGCGTGGGGGGGGGGGGGCTAGTTGCCCACCAAAAAATTTCGACTATTAAAAAGGGCACTAGCCCTTTGAATTTCAAATTGAATGAGCCTGTTTTGAAGTTTATGCGACAACACCTTCTATAAAAACCTTATATGCCCCCAGGGCATAACTTAAAACACTCGCCCTGAGGGTTGGGGGGGAGTTTCCTACTCAAAAATATATTTTCTATCTGGAAATCAACTACGCTGAACAAAATGGCCCAAATAACATCACTTTCGACTATTAAAGAGGGCAATAGCCCTTTGAATTTCCAATCGAATGAGCCATTTTTGAAGTTTCTTCGACAACACCTTCTATAAAAACCTTATATGCCCCCAGGGCATAAATTAAAACACTTGCTCTGAGGGTTGTGGGGGATTGTCCTCCTCGTAAATATATTTTCTATCTGGAAATCAACTATGCTGAACGAGATGGCTATCTCAAAATTTTGATTGGATGTTTGGGGGAATGAGTAGCGTGTGGGGGGGGGGGGCCTAGTTGCCATCCAATCACTTTCAATGATAAAAAGTTGCACTAGCCCTTTGAATTTTAATTCGAATGAGCCTTTTTTTAAGTTTATACGACACCACCTTGTATAAAAAACTTATAAGCCCCCAGGGCATAACTTAAAACCCTTGCCCTGAAGGTTTTAGGGGATTGTCCTCCTCAAAAACATATTTACTATCTGGAAATAAACTACGCTGAACAACATGGCTATCTCAAAATTTTGATTTGATGTGTTTGGGGGAATGATGGGCGCGGGGGGGGGGGGCTATATGCCCTCCAATCACTTTCAACTATTAAAAAGGGCACTATCCCTTTGGACTTCCAATTAATTGAGCTTTTTTTGAAGTTTCTACGACAACACCTTCTGTAAACACATTAGATGCTCCCAGGGCATAACTTAAAGCTCTTGCCCCGAAGGTTGTCGGGGGGTGTCCTCGTCAAAACCATATTTTTTATGTGACAATCAACTGTGCTGAACAAAAAAGTCTAAAAATTTTGAGTGGATGTGGGTGGGGGACTAATGGACGTGGGGGGGGGGCTACTTGCCCTCCAATAACTTTCGACTATTAAAAATGGCACTAGCCCTTTCAATTTCCAATCGAATGAGCCTGTTTTGAAGTTTCTACGACAACGCCTTCTATAAAAACCTTATATGCCCCCAGGGCATAACTTAAAACCCTCACCCTGAGAGTTGTGGGGGAATGTCCTCCTCAAAAACATATTTTCTATCTGTAAATCAACTACACTGAACAAAATGGCTATCCCAAAATTTTTATTGGATGTGTTTTGGGGAATAATGGGCGTGAGGGGAGGGCTAGTTGCCCTCCAATCACTTTCGACTATTAAAAAGGGCACTAGCTTTGGAATTTCCAATCGAATGAGCCTTTTTGAAGTTTCTACGACAACGCCTTCTGTAAAAACCTTATATGCCCCCAGGGTATAACTTAAAACCCTTGCCCTGAGGGTTGTGGGGGAGTGTCCTCCTCAAAAATATATTTTCTATCTGGAAATCAACTACGCTGAACAAAATGGCTCAAAATTTCTCAAAATTTTTATTGGATGTGTTTGGGGAAATGATGGGCGTGGGAGGGGGGGCTAGTTACACTCCAATCATTTTCGACTATTAAAAAGGGCACTAGAAGTCTCGATTTCCAATCGAATGAGCCCCCTTTGAAGTTTCTACTACGACCCCTTCCATATGAAGTGCCTCTGGGAAAAAAAAGAAAATAAATAATAAGAAATAATAAAACACTGGAGCCGTATGGCCTTTACTATAGGCAACGCTACAGCGTTGCCTCTGATACTTTAGATACCGTAGGTGCGCAAAGACATTTATTCTTGATTTATATATAATTTGGAGTTCTTATAGCTTTTTATTGGATTTTTCGATATTTGTCTCACATTAGGCTACACTTTGTCACTATTCTCATTGTTCTGCTTATGCGAAAATGTTCGTTTTCTTCATGAGTATTGTCTTCTTTTCCTTATTTTTTTTCCATTTATGCCCCATCCTTTTTGAGTTTCTTTCAGAAGGGTTTTCAATTAAATAAATGAATGCTACGTCTATAATATAACCTATTCTGAAATTAACTATGGCGCATTATCAAGGCAGTGCTTTGCAATAGCATATGTTGACATATGGTATTCTATGGAAGTTTTTATATTTCGGGTAAGAATGACCACCAGGAAGGTCATGGTTCAGGTTAGGTTAGATAGCAGGTTAGGTTCAGGTCAGGTTAGATAAACAATAAAACCAATGGCTTTTTCTATTTGTAATAACTTTTTTATGCTTACTTCAGGAGGAGGATTTACAGAGGGCCACCCAATATTTTTTATTTGATGATTCTGCGAAACCAAATTAGGTGTATAATACCACCGCTTTCAGAATCACGTAGATTGTCATATTTAAATTTTTTTTTTAGCAACACCAGCTGTTTCTAATTTCGAAATTATAGATAGTGTTTGTTCAAAAAGATGGAAATCTGTATTTGTACAAAACAGTTTTCTTAATAATGTTCTCCCAGTGTGATAGAATCATGTTTCAATTCTTTTATGATCTGCAATTGATTAAATTTGATCATTTGAAGTTTCAAAGTATTTACAAATTCTTTAGATTTTCCAGTAGCTTCAAGGCAGAAATTAAACTGGCGAAAGTGTTTTACGAGATTTAGTCTTTTATCCTTAGTTTCTATTTAGCCTTCTTATAAATGAAAACTCTTTCGATTTTAAAATATTTCTATGCGATAGGAAAAATTCAGAATTTGTTTCAAATTTTATCTTCAAAATTATGCTCTAAACCTTTAATCTTCAATATATTAATGAAAACACTCAAGCAAATAATCAAAATATAGATAAAGTACTTTAATTGTACTACAGAGTAAACACATCGTTTGCGGTAGAAATACTGTTCACGTGATAAGTGTCATTACCCAGGACAATTTAACAGCCAAGAAAATATTTTATTACAGATAGACAGTCGAAGGACTACGTAGTTTCGCTACTGATAAAAAAAAAAAAAAAATTACGCGAGTTATCTCATAAGGATTTATATAAGGGCCATACAGCCAAATCTATGGAGAAAGGGGACTTGAGCTAGCAAAATAAGGATTCTTTGGGCCAGAATATTTATTTTCATCGAGAAGGAGTGGGTGACCTCACTACCAATCATAGGAGCAATCCCTTCCATCTATTCCCGCGTGTACAAGTATGGGAATTTAAATATATATTTTGTATTTTTTGTTTATTCCTCTTGCGTTTCAATCTTAAAACGTTTAATCTATAAATCATAATAAATTATTTTTATATTTTGCAATTTTGTGCCTCTAGGCTCTGCAAGCTACAATGCCAGTCTGAATGGAACACAAGCAATCCCAATGTCCAATGTTGTGAGACCAATGTTGTGAGAGTCTGCTCTGTTACATTTAAATGTAGGCAAGCCACACTACTGCAAAACTCAAGCACTGTCAAAATAAGAAGGGACATACCCATTACAGCTGATTAAAAATGGAGGTCTTAAAATTGAGGGGAGATAATTAAAATTGAGGGGATCATTGTCACAGGCAAAATCTAGCCGTAAATGTGTCTGATCACATCCGTGTTGCAAGCGTTATGACAAAACTCTTTACATAAAATTTAACTGTGCTGCTTTCAAAAGGAAATATTTTCACTGTAATAAGCATATACGAAGTCCACTTGAAGGGTCTCCGAGGAGGAGCGGTAAAAAAAAAAATCTCAAAGATATGTAATTAAGGCTAGAATTTTAGAAGGATTCTCCCTATTCGATCCTGTGTGGATCGGTTAGTTTCACCAGGGAAAAATATATAATCACCAAATAGTTTCTCTCTCTTCCTTTTCTATCAGCTTTGCAGAATTAAAAGACAAATAACAAAATATTTGTATGTGTCTTTATATCTATAAAAAGCATGAGCTAATATAAATGGATAGTCGTAGTCTGACTACAACATCCAATACCATAAACCTCCAAAGATTGACATTTTTTCACGGGATGATTATTAGTAATGAAATACTCAAGGCAGATACTCCCGCCAAAGAAGCAAGCTTTTTTTACCAGCCAGCTTGGAATTTATGGGATACGTACCTTAGGCCATTGGGACACGAGAACAATGATTTTCAGATATGTACTCTACTTTACAATCTTTACATGAAAGTGCTTATACGCTTTTGAAACTTATGGGGAAAGTACCTTAGGCCAAGGGACAGAGGGGATGTCTTTTCAGAGGCTAGGTTTTACGGTCTGTGGCAAAAGACACAACACAGCACCAGCTTGCATACATTTTGTATTTAAAAAGTAAAAAAAAAATGATTGGGTCATGAAATAGGAAATTTGGTTTTAAGAATCGTATTTTAAGGCCATTTTTAAAAGAAAAAAAATTTTTTTAAAGAAAAAAGAAATATAAAGGGGCAGTCCATTTCAAATTCTTAAGTGATCAACATCAATAAGACTTTATTGATAACGAAAAAACAAAACCCAAACATTCCAGCTCTAGAATTTTTTTTAGTACAGTCAACCAAAGGTTGCTGCATCACTTCATGCTGCCCCAGCAACATAAATCTAGTTCCTTTCAATTTCCGGTTGATTTAGCTTTCATTCGCTAATTCACTGTAATCTCTGTTCAACTTTAAGGGGATTCGACACCTTAAGGAATCACCCCATCTCGCCCATTATAAACATTTTTAGTTTGCATAGCCAAACTATTTAAGATTGATTGAGCGGTCTTGTAGACCTTGAATATTAGATCCAAATAAACGGCATAACATTAAAAGCCAGCACCTACTCTCCCAGAAATCTTTGAAAAGCCATTTAACTTCCCCCGTTTAGTGCCAGAGATAGAAAATTCAGTTTTAAAGAAACTTAATTCAACAGAAGGTGTGAATTTTGTTTTCCCGGTTAAACAGAGCAGAATTTTATTTTTAAAATTCAGGAAAAGGCAGTTCCTAAGAAATGTCAAACATGCCTGTTAGGGAAACGCTAAGACCAACTCAAAGGAAATAGCATTTCAACAATCTTTGAAATTTAGTTCCCTTTGGTGCTAGCCACTTTGATTGAATATCTTGCCGAGACAGGGGATGTAAAATTTCATTGTATTTTCAATCAAATCCCTCAGTTTAACCACAGATTCTCAACAGCTCTCGATGATAGCTAGTAAGCCTTTTGATTTGAGACGGTCAACTGACATTGAGGCTCGCATTTGATTTTAGGGTATCGGGTCCCCTTAGCTAGACTCGATTACCGCTTTAACATCTGTTCCAGTTAGGTTTCAAGTTCTTTGTTGTCTTTTCAGCCTTTCCTACCTTGTTATATATAATCTCTATATTTTTTGCATTGCATTTCAGTTATAACATGATTTTAATTCAAAGCAGCATTTATTTTGATTTGAAACTGGATCAGTTTAATAACAGCAAAGTATGTTATTAATAACAGCAAAGTATGTATCTTCTTCAATAAGTACCAAAGTACAAATCTAAGTAAGTATCTTATTTCAAGAGCACTGGGGGGGGGGGGGGGATTTTCAGAGGCTTGCAAAATTTCCGAGCTAAATCGACCTTCCTAAAAATCACGCAATGAAATGTGCAATGATCTGAAAGTTTATAACCCCTAACCATAAATTTAAAAGATGCGGCGTCCACCACAAACTAGTAAAGAACGACTTTAACAAGAATGTATGCATGTTGGACATTGTTTAAGTCTTAATCATGCAGACATTTTGCAATCCCTTGTGCCTGCAAGCCAGCGCCTCCTCATATGTCGAGGAAAGACGTTATTTTACAGCTAATGCTTATTGTTCGTACGTTTATTGTTCTTAATACAATAATGCTTATCGTTCTTAAAATACAAGAAAAAATGCTAAATCTAGTGGACGAATGAAAACTACATTTGCCAAACAACTGATTGTGACCTAAACGTGCCTATTCTAAGATATTCATTTTAAAAGGACGACTTTTTGTCTCTAATTTCCTCTTGATTCTGTTTCATACAAAAATGACTAAAACGGATATTTTATTAACATATGACTAAAAATTCTAAGACGTCAATCGATAATCATGAAGCAATCTGTTTAGTTTGCTGAAGTAATCTTTGGACTTGGCGAATCAAATCAAATGTTTCAAATAGACAGATAAAGAAAAAAAAGACTTTTTGGAAAATGATTTTTAAACAGTACTTAATTTCTTAATATTATTTTCCAATAAGACAAATAATATTCAAAATATATTTTGTTTTCAGCAGTAAGAATAAATGATGCTCATGGCCCTTAAAGAATGTTCGATATCAATAACTAAATGATTATTATATCAATGCAGGGGTGCAAAAAATGGCCAAGGATAAGCTAGTTCATAATTGACTTGACTTACTTGACCTAAGTCCTGTCCATCCTTGAAGGTCGTCTTGGGGCCTCTTTCTTCATAATGATGTGGAAATGCCTTCTGTATAATTCACGGTCTTCTGCTAGGCGAAGAAGGTCGGAAAGACGATGAAGTGCAAAGTTTTCCTTCCACCTCTTTGGGGGACGACCATGAGGACAAGAACCGTGAATTTGGACTTCAAAGATAATTTTCGGGAGAAGGAACTGACTAATCTGCTTGACGTGGCCGAGCAACCAAAATTGCTGGAGTTGGACCTTGGTGAGGATTGTTGATTAGATTTTAAGGCGCTCAATGAGTCCAACGCTTGAGTTTCTATCAAGGCGGGTAATACCAGCAATGCAGCGGAGACATTTAGTTTCAAAACTGCGAGTCGGCGCTGGTCATCTACTTTCAACGTCTATGTTTTACACGAGTGTATTGTGATGGGATAATCAAAGTGACAAAAAGTCTTGTCTTAAGTCGTAGAGACAAATCCTTGCTCTGCCATATGGGCACGAAGAAAACTAGCACTTTGAAAACTAGAACTCGTGAGGGCCAGCCATCTTTTCATATTTTTTGAGTGGTTGTTGTCCTTGGTGATTAGACTGCCAAGGTAGGGGAACTCATCGACTCCCTGGATACTCTCTCCGTTAACTTTGAGGCTTCGATTAATTGTAACCTGTGGCTTTCGTGAGCAGCACATAGCTTTGGTTTTGGATGCATTTACGATCATTCCAAAAGAGCTAGTCGCTTCAATGACTTCGTTAGGAAAGACCCGTAGGTCCTCACGCGCTTCAGCCATTTTGTTGATATTGTCAGCGTAAGCTAGCTTGTCTGTCAAGACACCCCTAAATGTGCGCCAAAAGTTGGTTCCACCAGGAATAAAACTGCTGTAAGGAAGAGGTTAAACAGTTCGGAGGACAATATACATCCTTGAAGGACTCCTGCGGACGTTTGGAAGCTGTCAGTGAGACCTTCATTAATTATGACGCGACTCCGAAATTTAGAATACATGTCTTTGATACCATCGACTAGGTTTCCGTAACGGAGGAGTTCGTAATTAACCGGAAACAAAAGATGGAAAAAATGTATGAAAAAAAAAGCCAAAGATAATCTAATCAGGAACATTCGTCCAAGTAGCTGACTAACAATAACTTCCATTACATAAGGATACGCTTTATCTACATTTTATAAACTTCAAGTAACAGCAGTAAAACAAATAAAAAATAACAATTACCTCTTTGAATAAACATGACAGCAGTTCTGCACTTATTTTAGAATGTGGAGGGTCTTGTTTCTTTTCATTTGGTGTCAATGTGTGACTCAAACATGTATCTAAAAGGTCAAGAATTAACCTGATATTACATTCTTTTGAACCAGATTGCCTAAAAGAAAAAAAATAAATGAAAAAGGGCAACTTTGAAGGGAAGATAAACACAACATTGATGCGGCATCATAACATATGTATTTGAAAACAAATGCAGATACTTTTCTAGCAAAGTATAGAGAAAATTACATTCTATACAGAAAAGGGGCAGCTTCCACTACCCTAAGGGAAACCAAAAATGAACATAAAGTGCAAAATTCTGTAACAGTCAGAGGCAACGCTATAGCATTGCCTATAGTCAAGGCTATACGGCTTCAATGTTTTCCAGAGGCATTTCATATGGAAGGTTTCGTCATATAAACTTCAAAGGGAGCTCATCGATTGGAAATCGGGAGTTCTAACGCTCTTTTCAAGAGTCAAAAGAGATCAAAGGGCAACTACCTCCCCCCCCCCCCCACACCCTTTTATTCCCAAATACATCCGATAAAAAATTTGAGATACCCATTTTGTTAAAAATAGGTCAAAGATCATTTAACAAAAACTCCAGGGTTGACACAACCCCCCAGGGTCCGGGGACAGGCGTTGTAAGTTATGCCCCGGGCACATGCATGGTTCTTATAGAAGGATACTCGTATAAACTTCGGAGAGGGCTCATTTAACTGGAAATTTAAAGTTCACTTTTTCAGAGTAAAAAAAGACTGGAGGGCGACTACCCCCCATGCCCTTTTTCCCCAAACCCATCCGATAAAAATTTTGAGATTCGTTAAAAATAGTTCAAACATCAGATAATAAAAATTCCGGGGTCGACACAACTCCCCAGGACCTGGGGGAAGGCGTTGTAAATTATACCCTGTGGGCATATATGGTTCTTATAGCAGGGATGCTTGTATAAACTTCAGACAGGGCTCATTTGATAGGAAATCGAAGGTTCTAGTTCACTTTTTAAGTCAAAACAGATCGGAGGGCAACTAGCCCCCCCCCCACACCCTTTCTTCCCCAAGCCCAATAGATACAAATTTTCAGGTAGCAATTTTGTTAAAAATAGTTCAAACATCAGATAAAAAAAACTCCGGGAGCGACATAAGCCCCCAGAGCCCGTGGTCAAGTACTTTAAGTTATGCCCCAGGGGCATATAAGTTTTTATGTAAAGAGAGGTCATAGAAACTTCACAGGTGGCTCATTTGATTGGAAATTGAAAGCCACAACCCCCAAGGGCCTGGGGGCAGGTGTTTTAAATTATGCCCTGTGGGTATATATGGTTCTTATAGAAGGGATGCTTGTATAAACTTCATAGAGGGCTCATTTGATTGGAGATTGAAAGTTCTAGTTCACTTTTTAAGGGTCAAAAATTTTTAGATACCATTTTGTTAAAAATAGTTCAAACATCAGATAATAAAAACTCCGGGGTCAACACAAACCCCCAGAGCCCGGGGGCAAGTGCTTTAAGTTATGCCCCAGGGGCATATAAGGTTTTTATATAAGGACAGGTCATATAAACTTCAGAGGTGGCTCATTTGATTGGAAATTGAAAGTTCTAGTTAGCTTTTTACGAGTCAAAAAGGATCGGAGAGCATCTACTTTCCCCCCTCTGCACACCCTCTTTTCCCCAAATGCATCTGATCAAAATTTTGAGATTGCCAGCTTGTTTGAAATAGTCCAACGGTCAGATAAAAAAAATTAGGGGTCAACCCCCCCCCCTCCGAGCTTGGGGGAAGGGGCGTAAGTTATGCCCTGGGAGCATATAAAGTTTTTATGGAAGGAGTGGTCGTATTAACCTCGGAGAGAACTCAAATGATCAGAAATTGAAAGTTCTAATTCCCTTTTGAAGATTCAAAAATAAACCAATGGCAACTAGCCATCCCCTCCCACCGCCAAACCTCTTTTTCCCAAATGAGTCCGATCGAATTTTTTATGCAGCCATTTTGTTCAAAATAGAACAAAAGTTGTATAATAAAGACTCCATAGATAACACAGCCCACCAGAACCTGGGAGGCAAGTGTTGTAAATTATGTCCCAGGTTTTTATGGAAGGGAGGATAGCATAAATTTCAGACGGGGTTCATTCGATTGTAAATCAGAATTTATAGTGCCCTTTTTAAGAGTCAAAAGTGATCGTAGGGCAACTAGCCCCCCCCCCAAGGCCCCTATTTCTACAAATGCATCTGATAAAAAATTTTGAGACAACCGTTTTGTTCAAAATAGTTTAAAGATCAAACAACAAAACTCAGGAATCCACACAACCCCCCAGAGCCCTGCGAAGTATTGTAGGTTATGTCCCCGGACAGATTAGTTTTTTTGTAGGGGATGGTCGTATAAACATCAGATGTGAATCATTTGATTGGAAATTGAAATTTCTATTTACTTTTTTAAGAGTTATCTAAAGGGTTTTCCCCTCCCCCACCCTCTTTTCCCCAAATACAATTGATCAAAATTTTGAAATAGCCATTTTGTTTGAAATAGTCCAAAGATCAGATGAAAAAAAACTTCGGGTCAACATACCCCCCCCCCTCCCCCAAAACCTGGGGAGAAGGTTGTAACTTATGCCCCGGGGGCATGTAAGGTTTTACGGAAAAGGTGGTCGCATAAACTTCGGAGGGGACTCAATTGATTTAAAATTGAAAGTTCTAGTTCCCTATTTAAGAGTCAAGTGATGTGATGGCAACTAACCTCCCCTAACCAAACTCAAGATCATAAGGCTCCAATTTTTTTCCCAGAGGCGCTTCATATGGAGGGATGGTCGTATAAACTTCGAAGGGCCTCGTTCGATTGGAAATTAGAATTTATAGTGCCCTTTTTATGAGTCAAAAGTGATCGGGGGGTAAATAGCCCCAACGCCCTTTTTCCCCAAATGCATCCGATAAAAATCTTAATCTTATTTCAAGGATTAGATAGTAAAAACTTCAGGGTGGACACAGCCCTCCAGGGCCCAGGGACAGGCGTTGTAAGTTATGCCCTGGGGGCACATATGGTTTTTATGGAAGGGCTGCTCATATAAACTTCAGAGGAGGTTTATTTTATTGGAAATTGAAAGTTCTAGTTCATTTTTTTTAAGAGTAAAAAAAGATGGGAGGTCAACTAGCCCCCACCCTTTTTTCCCTAAGCGGATCCAATAAAATTTTTTAGATAGGCATGTTATTGAAAATAGTTCAAAGATCAGATAACAAAACCCTAGGGTCGAGACAACGCCCCAGAGCCCAGTGGCAAGTGTTTTAAGTTATGCCCCGAGGGTATATAAGGTTTTTATGCAAGGGGTGATCATATAAAGTTCAGAGGTAGCTCATTTGATTTGAAATTGAGTAAATCTTTTAAGAGTCAAAAGTAATCAGAGGGCATCTACCCCCCCCCCCATACACCCTCTTTTCCTTAAATGCATCCGATGGATTTGAGTCCAACGATGAAATAACAAATTCTACGGGGTCAACTTACCCCTCCCCCCCAGAGCGCAGAGTAACTAAGGGTTGTAACTTGTGCTCCGGGGGTATATAAAGTTTTATGGAAGAGGCAGTCGTATAAACTCCGGACAGGACTCAAATGATTAGAAATTCAAAGTTCTAGTTCCCTTTCTAAGAGTCAAAAGTGATCTGGTGGATATTAGCGCCCCCCCCTCCCCACCAACCCTCTTTTCTCCAAATGCGTCCAATCGAATTATTTATATAGCCATTTTGTCCAAAATTGACCAAAAATCATATAACAAAAACTCCACGGATAAAAGACAGCCCCCCGTCCCCCCAGTACCCGGGGGCAAGTGTTTTAAGTTACAAGTCCCCCCCCCAGAGACCCTTTTCCCCAAACGCATCCGATCAAAATTTTGAGATGGCCATTTTGTTCAAAATAGTTTCAAGATAAAAAATTAAAACTCCAGTTTTGAGACAACCCCCAGAGCCAGCGGGCAAGTGTTGTAAGTTATGCACTGGGGGCATTTGAGGTTTTTATGTAAGGGATGGTCATATAAACTTCAGAGGTGGCTCATTTGATTGGAAATTGAAAGTTCCAGTTACCTTTTTAGGAGTCAAAGTGAACAGAGGGCATCTACCCTCCACCCCATAAACGCATCCTCTTTTCCCCAAACATATTCAATCAAAATTTTGGGATTGTGAGATTTTAATATTTTAAGAGTGCCATCATTGGCACTTTACTGAAAACGAATTATATTACAAAAATTTTCTTTTGTATTTATTACAACATTGAAAATAAACATAAAAATTACAGTAAAAGTGAACTTTGAACTGATGAGCTTTCAGCAATTAATATCATTAGCCTATATCTGAAATATTTATTTTAATTTTATTAATTATTTCCAAGACTGATCAAAGACATATATGGCTTCACTATAAACAAGAGTTTGGATACTGTCCGCCTTCCCAAACTGTAAATTTCTAAGGCCTACTGCGTCATTGATGCTTCACTGAAAACGAATTACGTTATAAATGTTTTCTTTTTCAGTTATTGCAGCATTAAAATTGAAAATAAAATTACACTGAAATAGAATCTTGAACTGACTATCTTTCAACAATTAACAGCATTACAGCATTATATATCAAAAATTCAGTTTGATTTTATTTGTACTTTCCAAGACTGTTCAAAACACAAATAGCTTTCCGTAAAGCGCCAATGATGCAGTAGGTTTTAGACTTTTACAGTGAGAAAAGGATGCGAAACCCAAACTCTTGTTTGTAGATATTTTTGTTTGCTCAAAATTGATTTGCATATTCAATTTAAGTTTCACTCGTTTTAAGATTTATTTACTTATTTATACTAGTATCTATTCTATGCTTGTCTGCTTTAAATGTTTATTTAATTTCTGTTCGTTTTGTGTTTCATTTATTCTTTAATAGCAAAATATTTTTGTTCGTTTTTAAGCTTGATTTACATATTCAACTTAAGCTTTACTCGTTTTAAAATTTATTTATTTATATTAGTACCTGTTGTATGTTTTTTTTGCTATGATTGCTTATTTAGTTTCTGTTCATTTTGAGTTTCATTTACTCTTTAAAAGTAATTTCTGGCTTTTTGAGTTTGATTTTATTATAGATTTCTATTTCTTCTGATCTTAAGTTTAATATGACCTTTGCTTTTCCTTAGAAAACTTCTTTTTTGGAAAGTTTTTTCTTTGCTTAATTTATAAAGATATTCTTTGCTAAAAGTTTTGGTAGCCATAAAAATTTGTATTTCACCTTTGAAACATGGGAATTTTGTATTGATACACAATATTGCCATAGCATGTACGGATTTCAATTTATTTTCTAGAGCTCCTAAGATTGCTATGCAAAACAAATACAATACAATACATTTATTTTTTCATTTCAGTCATTCCAAATATCTCAGAACAAACTTAAAGTAAGTGTGAAGCCCTTCCGGGGGGGGGGGGGATATCATTTAAGTGGGTAGCACAGTCTCTGCAATGGACCTTATTCACTGTTAATAGCAGGCTAGAAAACAAAAGTTAATATTAGAAAAGTCTTTATTTATTAAATAAGCGTTAATGCTTAGATGACAGGCCCCTGTAACTGCTCTTCATTGACAAAATAGACAAATTTGGCTTCAGGAATATCCAAAGGTAGATGATCCATTGTTATTCCTGATTAAGATATTATTCATAGATAAATCTTTGAACATGGCCAATATTTTCCAAGCATGATGATAATGAAATGAGGATTTGAATTTTCGAAATCCACAGTACTTCTAAACCAAATGAATTGTTTTTGCATCACAATGCACATCAAAATACAAGTTTTTGTATTTGGAAAAAATAAATCCAGGTAGGAATATACTTAGCTCTCACATTGCTTGCCATTGCCATCTCTGCCAATTGTTGCCTTGGGATAACAAAAAACAACATATCCAGCAGTCCCGACTCAGTTGTAGAAGTTGAAAACTTGAACATAAACTAGGCCTAAATTTATCAGCAGTGAAAGTATCAACTTTAGTGCATAGGCGTAAGAAAGGAGATTCTATTAGTGCATATAAGCTGATAAATAGGCTGTATAATACATCTTGCACTTCTTGGCTGGATAGTAAAGAATACACTGAGGGGTATACTAAGCCTGCCCTCAAGCCACAGCCCAGTATGAGAGCCAACAAAAGTTTTTTTTGTAGTTGGATATGTTTAATTGTGGAATACCTTTCAAAAAAGTTGTCATGACACTGTCAGTTCATGCAATCAAGAAGATATTAGACACTGGAGGGTTACCCTAGCCATAGAAATTCAACTAGGAAGCTTCTGAGTCATTCTCTCAAATGAGATATAATCTAACAAGTCAAATTTTTTTGAAATCATCAACACAGGGTGGGTATAGGAAAATTTTTAAGCACTCCAAGATCTGTTTGAACATAAATTAAAGTAATTATCTTAATTGCAATTTGGAAGCAATGTATGAAAATCTCAAAACACCAAATACTTGGTCAAATTTCGTTTTCTTTGAACGTCAAAAAGTTGTGGTTCATGTTTATCATACTGAAGTAGTACAGTAAACAGATTCTTTGTAATGGATTTTATGTTGATTTATTTCTAGTCAAGATTGTTCATTCAAGTCCTATATAGTTGGTAAAACAAATGCATTTTTACTAAGACCCTATCTAAATGTTTATGTGGCGGGTGCGAGATTTTCTCTTTTGTTTCTAGTGATGAACAAAAGCTTCCAGCATAATTTGGAAGTCTATTGATGATAAGTTGATTCAGGGTGGCAAATGTGGTACACATATCTCATAGTAATTGTAAAATGAAATCACCTGGTCTCACTATTTTTTACCTATGCCCTTGCACACTGTGAAGATTTTAGAAACTGTACGAAACGTCCCACATTCATCATCATTGATCCCACGGAATTCTGATTTTTTTTTTTTCCTCTAACAAACCATAAAGTAATTGAAAAAAAAATAAGAAAATGTTTGTTTTTTAACCTTACATGTTAATATCCCTGTCTATTCTTTGGTCTTGATCAGAGAGAAATGGCTAAACTAATAGTCATGAAATAAGTGTATATATGAAAAGCCAAGCTTTCATTCTATCCAAAACCCTGAAATCCCATTAAAAACTATAAAGAACTTGCAGAGAAAAGTAAGAAAAGGTATTTTCATTTATCAGATCAAATCAGAATTCCATGAGACCATTGGTTCTGAATGTAGGATGTTTGGTACAGTTTTTAAAATTTTCAGTGCACAAGTACACTGATAAAAATAGCAAGACCAGAAGGTTACACAAACTAAATTTTTGGACCACATTTATCACCCTGTAACTTGTGAAATTAGTATGGTAAGCATCCTTGGCAACCCATGAAACCTTTCAGATTATATTTCTAACTATGGTGCCTCTCTTAACAATTATATTCAGAACAGTAAATCCAACATTTTGACAGCTGATTTCCATAATAATAATCCCCCCTTCCTTCTCCTGACCTGAAATTATCTCAGTCAATTACTCTCTCAAATATTGAAATCCTTGATTTTACTTTTTGCTAAAATCTTAACTGAGCTAACCATAGTAATTAAAGTCTCCAGCAGCCAACTCTTTTCTGTTACTCTTCAAACTACTTTCAAGCTTTTACTCTCCATAAGTCATACCCTTCAAGTATGACTGTGCTTGATTTTCCCCTCTTAGACAATATGCTTCTTCTGTTTCGACCTTTGACTACCAGAGGATGTTAGGAACCAGATTGATCGAATACAAAAAAGGACATTAAAATAATTTTCAGCAAAAGTCAACTGTCATACCTTTCCCATTAGAAAACCTATGTTTTAAATGCCTAGTTGACACAGTTCCAAAAAAAAGACCTCGTTGTTGTCAATGGTGACTTCGATGATATTGTTGGTAATGCCTCTACTGGAAATGAAGATGTTATGGGTAAATTTGGCCTTGGACGACTTAACAAGAGGGGAGAACGCCTCATTGAATTTTGCAGAGACAGCAATGTAGCCATTACCGATACTCTCTTCAAACACAGAGAACGTCGTAAGGCGACATGGATCTCGCCGGATGGAAAAACCCGTAATCTTATTGATTACGTGCTCGTCTCTAGGTGGTGGAAATCGTCTATCCTAGATATTGTCACCCTCACAGGTGGCGATTTCGACAGCAACCATTCCCTGGTCATGTCTGCACTAAAGATACGCCTGAAATCTTCTGCAAAGCTGAACAAGAGACCCGCTCGTTTCAACACACATCTTCTCAAAGACCCTCAAAACCGCCGGACCCGCCAAACCCGCTTTATTATGTGCTGAGAAACGAAAACACAATAACAGGTCAGACAGAGAGAGCAGGGACAGATATAAGCAGTTGAAGCATGCTGCAGAAAAAGCCACACGTAGAGCCCATTGCACCTACATTAAAGACAAATGCGAGCAGTGAGAGTCTGATTTTAAGAAAGGCGACTCCCACTTTATGTAAAAGAGAGTTCGTCAGCTAACAAGCAAGAAAAGTCTCAGTTCTTGTGCACTGCTAGATAAAAACAGCTCCCAGATACAAAGCACAGAAGGTATCCGATCGAGATGGATGGAGCATTTTAAAGAAAAGCTTAATCCTAATATCCTTCCAAATCCTGCTGTCCTGGACCTGTTTCCTGTTACTGTCTCAGACCCCAGCCCATCTCTTCTCCATTCTGAGGTCGAAGACACCATCCAAGCGCTGAAGACTAACAAGGCCCCTGGCCTGAACAGAATACAGGCAGAACTGCTGATAGTCCGGTGTGAACCACTTATAGATCTTTTCCACGAGATTGTATCTGCTGCCTGGCAAGAGGGTCATTTCCCAACTTCTTGGTGCGGAGCCACAATTGTTCCGCTACATAAGAAGGGGTCAGTTCCGATATGTAATAATTACTGTCCAATTAACCTAATAAGTCAAACTGCCAATATCTTTACCCAAATTATACTCCAACGGATCAGAGCCATGTCGTCCTTAGTCATCCAAGAATACCAAGCCAGTTTTCGCCCTGGGAGATCGACTGTTGACCAAATTTTTACTGTTTTCCAGATTTTAGAGAAATATCTGGAATTTGGTTACAACCTGTATCAGCTCTTCATTGACTTTAGGCAATCATTTGACCTTATTTGGAGATATGGCCTATGGTATATCCTCCTCCATTATGGAACCCCACAAAACCTAGTCGACTTTATCAAAGATATGTACTCCAAATTTGGGAGTCACGTCAAGACTAGTAAAAGTCTCACTGACAGTTTCCAGACGTCCACAGGTGTCCTTCAAGGATGCCTCTTGTCTCCATAGCTGTTCAACCTCTTCCTCACAGCATTCTTATCCCTGGTGGAAGCAACTTGCAGTGCACATATAGGGGGTGCACAGACAGATAAGCTAACCTACGCCAATGATATCGATGAAAGGGCTGAAACACCCAAGGATCTACAAGCCGTTGCTAACGACGTCCTCGAAGCCACTAGTTCTTTTGGAATGATCATAAATGTATCAAAAACAAAGATTATGTGCTGCTCACAAAAGCTGCAGGATACAGCTAAGCTGGACCTGAAACTTAATGGAGAGAGTATCCAATGGGTCGACGAGTTCCCTTACCATGGTAGTTTAATCACCAGCAATAACAGTGCCTCAAAAGACGTTAAAAGACGCCTCGCCCTCGCAAGTTCCAGTTTCAAAGCCCTTATACCCTTATGGCAAAGTAAGGATTTGTCTCTGTGGCTTAAGACACGACTTTTTGATACCCTGATCATCCCCATCGCAATTTAATCACGCGAAACATGGATGCTGAAGGTGGATGACAATCGTTGACTCGCAGCATTTGAAACTAAGTGCCTCCGCCGCATTGCTGGGATCACTTACCTTGATAGAATCTCAAATGTCGAACTTCTCAAGTGCCTTGGAGCATCCAGCTCCATCCAGCTCCTCCAACATCAAGATCGAGCTCCAGCAACTTCAATGGCTCGGTCACGTACAACGGTTGAGTCAGTCCTGTCTCCCGAAAATCACCTTCAAAGTCCAAATTCACGGTTCTTGTCCTCGTGGTCATCCCCCAAAAAGGTGGAAGGAAAAGTTTGTACCTCACCACCTCTTGAACCTTCTTTTCCTAACAGATGACCGTGAAGCATACAAAAGGCACATCCACGCCATTACAAAGAAAGAGGCCTCAAGACGACCTTCAAGGACAGACGAGACGTAAGTCAAAATCAAAAGTTTTTGATGAAATGCAACTGAGATGTTTTTTTCGCCACAATCATGCAAGGGTTTGCCATTCAAGAACCAAGATAGATCAATTTCAATTCTTTTTAACAATTTGTCAAAAGGAAAAAATTACCATTCCCTCTATTAATGAATTTTTCAATAATATGCTTATACCCTGTATTAATTTTTTTTTAACGTTTATTCTTGACTGACATCTATATGCACCTAATCTTTTTGTTTCTTAACCTAGTTTTCATTGATTTTCAACAAATTTTTGGTCTTTGTATGACCCAATACATTACATTTTATGTTAAACACAAATCTGACACATCATTTACAATACATTTATATTATAGGTGACTCCATAGTAATTTACTGTATAAGAAACTTTTACAAACCATGTCCTATCTACCCTGAAAAGGAAAGAACAGTGACCATCACCCACAAGACTGTGAAAGCCAATTATAATCATCAATCAGTTACCTTATAGCAGATGTTAATCTTGTTATTGTTATGTCCACAAGTGTATGATCACTTTTATTATAAACAAAGGTGTCATCTGAAATAATATCTTTTAGTGCAGGGATTATTTCATATATGTCTTGAAGTATTTCTCCATCTGACAACTTGAATAAATCTCCAGCCTGAAAAACATTTGATATTTTAAAACAAATATTAATTATGCAAATGTTATAAGTGGCCTCACATTGGCTAAGCAAACTGGCTTTAAAAAGGATATGTAAGTGTAAACGTGTTCCAGATTGGTGGGTCATATTAACTGACCAATCATAGATCATTTTAAATATTTCGTGTTAAGTAGCTTATGCTGTGGCCTGGCAATACAAAACCACTGTACAGCAATAAATAAAACCTGGTATGATTTTATCCGTCTTTTATATGTGCTTTTAAGGTTTTTAAAATGGTCCTTTATAACTTGTAAATGGTCCTTGTGTTTTGACCCTGTTTTCAAGACAGCACTTACATGTTTTAATCTGTTGTTTAATATACTCACTATCTTACTTAGTAATGAATGTCTTTTTTTTTTTACCAAGAAGCACTAACTTTATATGTATGAACCCCCCCCCCTCCTTCCTCCCATCATGGTTGAAGAAGGGGGTATAAAGATTATAAGTTGAATTCAGATAATAATAAAATAGCTCACAAAAAAGAAAACTTGCAAAGTGAAAATGATTATGACTCAAATTTCAAAGTGAGAAGATCATACTAGAAAACACATTTTTTATTCCTGCAGAGGGGATTGCACTTTGTAGTGGACTGGCCTCTTAAAGAAGCCAGACACTGATGCTATCATAATTTTTTTTTTCACAAAAAAAAACAACAGAAAAAGCCACAGGCTTGTCTTGTTACAAATAGACAATAAACAGAAAGACAAAAAACAAGAATCGGACCCTTGGGTAGACATTTGTATCTAATCTGTTTATGAGTTCAGTATATTTTGCCCTAGTCCATTCTTATCTGAGTTATTGTCCCCTGATTTTCCTGAGTACATTTAAAACTCATATAAAACCACTTCAAAGACAGCAAAATAAAGCACTGCTTATCCTAAAAACTTTCATCCCCTCCCCCAATATCCCTACCATCAAAATCGCCAATTTAAAGTATATATTCTTTCCTTAATATATTACCTGTGGAATTATTATTATCTTTTCATGGAATGATGTTTTGTGTTAAGTATTTTGCTAAAATTCTACCAAAAAAATTTTATGCTATGGAACTATTTAACCAATGTGAGCATGATTATGGAATGAGGGGATCTTCCAAGTATGTTGAACCCTGTGCATGCATTGAGATATCAAGGTTCTCACTCAGGCACTGCATAACCAAACTTTGGAATGTGCATGGGTTGGGTCTTAATTTAGGTCCTTCTGTTTGTACACTGTAGGGGCAATTAAAAACTCTTTCACTAACCATTTGATCATTTTATTTTCGTTTTTTTAAACTAGTTATGGTCATCCTGCTGACTCATTCTCTTGGTAGGATTTCCTCATGGCTTCACTTCACTATTTTTGGTGATCTGTTTTAATTAGTTCTCTATTTGGCTGCTAGCTTGGGGTGATGCTTGGTAAGTCATACTTTATTTTTATTTATTTAAAAAAGAGTGTGATTGTGTTCAAATACAGTTATATATTATGTTTTTTGATGTTTTTATTTGTTATTGGTTGTCCAGTAATACAAACTACACTCTCAGCCAGGCATACCCATATTGTCATTTAGTTTGTAAAGAAAAGAACCTGAACCTGAAAAAAAAACCTGAACATGAATAAATAAGCTTTTATCTCCATGGTATCCAAATGAATCTCTGATACAAACCAAGCCATGTGGGGACATTCAAGAGCCATCATGTTGGTAAGAGATTCATCTTTCAGAGGGTCATTTCTTATTGGAGTTTATCAAGGATTTGCATTAATAGCATTCCTCCCAAGCTAGCCCACTTTCCCTGTAAAACCCATTCTCATATTTATCAGACTTCAGGCACATGGCTCTTATAATCAAAAAGGTTCCCCCCCCCCCTCCCCACTTTATGATGAAAATACATTGGTGCTAATCAGGCTTTAGGTCACTGTCTGTTTGAATTATCCATGGGAGAAGAAGAAAAACTGGTTAATATACTGTACATGTCTATAGGTATATTAATATATTTCCAAATAAGAGTGTAAATATTTACTAAAAAAAAGTATGGTGAAAGGTGAAAGGGTAACAGTTTCCCTTTCACTGTTACATAGAGAGGGTCTTCAAATTTATTTGTGTTTTTTTTTAAGGTTTGAAATTTTTTATACTATCCTTGGATTTTTATTAGTAATTTTAATGTTATTATCTTGCACTGCGGACGGTCAAGTGGAGGTCTTGACCGAAATATTTGCATTTTAGTCCATATTTTTCACTGGCTTGTATAATCCTCGTGTTTCTCTTTTTTTACTATTGTTTGGTTTTAAGCTATGCCCTGGGGGCATATAAGAACAATGTTGGCACATGTATTATTTATTAATTTTTTCCTTTTAGAGCAGGGAACTTCATATCAAAGAAGTTGTCATAGAAACTTTGATTAAGGTTCATTCAATTGGAAATTGGAGTGGCTTGTGCCCTTTTTACTAGTCAAAAGTGATTGGAAGGCAACTAACAACCCTTCCACACCCACAATTTCCCGAAACACATCCAATCAAAATCCTGAGATAGCCATTTAGTTCAGCATAGTTGATTTCCAGACAAAAATTGTTTTTGAGGAGGAGAGTCCCCCACAGGCAAGGGTTTTCCCCTTAGGGCAAGGGTTGTAAGTTATCCCCTGGGGGCATACAAGGTTCTTTATAGAAGGCGTTGTCATAGAAACTTCAAGAAAGGCTCATTTGATTGGAAATTCAAAGGAAATTCAAGTCGAAAGTGATTAGAGGGCAACTAACCCGCCTCTCATGCCCACCCTTTCCCCAAACACATCTAATCAAAACTTTGAGATAGCCATTTTATACAATGTAGTTTTAAGTTCTGGAAATTAGATCTTTGAGGATGACAACCCCCCTACAGCCCTCAGGGCAAGGGTTGTAAGTTATGCCCTGGGGGCATAGAAGGTTTTTATAGAATGCGTTGTCATAGAAACTTCAAAAAGGGCTCATTTGATTGGAAATTGAAATGGCTAGTGTCCTTTTTAATAGTCAAAAGTGATTGGAAATCAACTAACACCCCTTCCATGCCCACCATTTCCCCAAACCCATCCAGTAAAGATTTTGAGAAAGCCATTTTGTTCCACGCAGTTCAAAGTTCAGGAGATTATACCTTTGAGCAGGACACTCCCCCCACAGTCTTCAGGGTAAGGGTTGCAAGCTATGCCCTGGGGGCATATAAAGTTTTCATTGAAAGCATAGAAACTTCAAAAGGGCTCATTCAATTGGAAATTGAAAGGGCTAGTCCCTTTTTTAATAGTTGAAAGTGATTGGAGAGCTACTAATGCCCATCTCATGGCCATCATTTTCCCAGACACATCCAATCAAAATTTAGAGATATCCTTTTTGTTCAATGTATCTGAAAGTTCTTGAAATTAGGTCTTTAGGATGATAACCACCTCAGAATCCTCAGTGCAAGGGATGTAAGTTATGCCCTGGGGGCATATAAAGTTTATATAGAAAGTTGTTATAGAAATTTCAAAAAGGGCTCATTTGATTGGAAATTGAAATTGCCATTTTTAATAGTTGAAAGTGAGTGGAGAGTAATTAACCCCCTTCTTACGCCCACCATTTTCCCAAAAACATTCAATCAAAGTTTAGAGATAGCCATTTTGTTCTATGTAGTTGAAAGTTCTGGAAATTATGTATTTAAGGATGACAAACCCTCCAGATTCCCAAGGGCGAAGGTTATAAGTTCTGCCCTGAGGGCATATAATGTTTTTATAGATAGAGTTGTTGTAAAACTTCAAAAGGGGCTCATTCAATTGGAAATTGAGAGGGCTAGTGCCCTTTTTAATAGTATAGTGATTGGAGGGTAACTAACCCCCCCCCCCCCTCTCACACCCACCATTCCTCTTAGCACATCCAATCAAAATTTTCAGATAGCCATTTTGTTCAACGTAGTAAAACGTTCTGGAAATTAGGTCTTTGAGAATGACACCCCCCCCCAGCACTCAGGGCAAGGGTTGTAAGTTATGCCCTGGGGGCATATAAGATTTTTATTGAAAGTTTTGTCATAGAAACTTCAAGGGCTCATTTGATTAGAAATTGACAGGGCTAGGGCCATTTTTAATAGTTGAAAGTGATTGGAGAGTGATTACTGCCCCTCTCACGCCCATCATTTCCCCAAACACATCCAATCAAAATTTTGAGATAGCCATTTTGTTTAACATAGTTGAAAGTTCTGGAAATTCGGTCTTAGAGGATGACAACCATCCTACGAGACCTTAGGGTAAGGGTTGTGATTTATGCCCTGGGGGCATATAAGGTGTTTATAGAAAGCGTTGTTGTTTCAAAAAGGGTTCATTTGATCGGAAGTCGAAAGGCCTAGTGCCCTTTTTAATAGTCAAAAGTGATTGAAAGACTTGACATTTTTATAAAGATCAATGTGGGTATAATGTGTTATTTTTTGTTGTTGTTGTTATTTAGGCCAGGGCACTTTGTATCAAAGTAGTTGTCATGGAAACTTCGAAAAGGCCTCATTTGATTGAAAATAGAAAGGGCTGATACCCTTTTTAATAGTCAAAAGTGATTGGAGGGTAACTAATCCACCTCCCGCTCCCACCCTCCCATTTGCCCATTATGTTCAAAAAATAAATGTTGCCTTAAGATTAAATCAAGATGCACTGTGTTAATGCTAATTCCCAAAAAGGGATCTCAGCAGTATCCCAAGAATGACTGAGGGTATTATGTCCAAACTTTTGGGGCTACTTCTGCACTTAAAATTTAACCAAATCAAAATAGCATAAGTGTATCCAAGCTACCAAAGAAAGTAAACAGATTTTTTTGCAAATGGTATCAAGTTTTCCATTTCAGGTCAGCTAGAGGAGGTATGAAACTAAATTAAACAGTACTATTTGTGTCCAGATTTTTAAAAGGGTGTATGTTGTTAAAAATTGCTGAAAATTTTTCTCCAGCATACAAATAGCAGGCAAACTATAAAGTCTTAAAAAACAAAAAAATTAAAGTATTATTTTCTTTTTCCCTGAAAAGACTATGTCAATATAAAAGGAACAGAAATTAATTAAAAAAACCTTTTTCCACAAAATAAGTTTTTCAAAGAAAAGTAAAGAACTCCATTAAAAAAAAAATAATCAAAAATAAAATCAAATAATCTACCAAGCATGAAACTACCACAAATCAGCATTGATAAATAAATGAAACCCAAAACGAACAGCAATTACCATAAATAACCAAGTCAAACTCAAAACGAGCAGAAAATAACACAAATTGGGTGCAAAGCCCTATACCTTCCCAAGGTCAGAACAAAACTTGCACTTTACAGAAAAAATACAAATGAATGTGCATTGTCAGTTTAATATACATATACTGATATTTAGTAATCAAAATGTTAATATTATTTGATTAATTAAGTAAAAACATTTATATTCTTACAGTAAAGTGCATATTTTGTTCTGGCCTTGGGAAGGCATAGGGGTTTTGTCCCCAACTTATGTTAATTTCTGCTCGTTTTGAGTTTGACTCGGTTATTTATTGTAATTTTTTTGGGGAGAAACTATAACACAAACATTAATTTGATTAGGAAGATGCAATATTTGTAGGGATATTCCAAATCTATTTCTGAAAGTTGTATTCATCTAACACAGCCATCTTCTAAGATACCCTACCATAAATTCAATCATCTAAAACATTACCTTTAGGAATAGACAGGGAAAGCAGATGCTAGCTTGAAAAAAAAAACCTTCTAGGAGCATAGTTTGTGATACAAATTTATTCCTGTAAGTTTCATTCCCTAACTCAACTGATAATACTTTCTTGAAATAGAGGAATCAGAGAGCAATACAAAAGAAACTTATGATTCCACTCCCAATTCAGTGTGTTTTTTTTCTAAGAATGATAATAGCCCACATTTAAATTGCATCACAGCCAACCTCACATTTGTGCATATAGCCCTAGACTATATACAAAAGGTCAATGATTTCATTTTTTTTTCTATGAACTCACTGCTGATAAGAAAAAATTACAAAAAATAATGCAAACTAACAAAACCACCAAACTTCTGCATATAACCTAAGGGTATATCCTGGCATTAAACAGTGGATGCAACTTCAATGGTAGATAGTAGTTCTTATTATCACTAGAGCATTAAATGAGAAGCCAAATTGTATATATCTTCTCTTGGTAAAATTCTATATGAAAGGATTTTCACTATCTTACAAAGTAGTTCAGTTAGGTAATAAAACTTTCTTGAATGTATCTAGAGCCTACACTACACCCTCAAGGGCAGAGGCCTTTGATGAACTTTGACAAACTTTGGGCTACAAAAGCAAACTTTCGGAAATAGGTCTACACCCCAAACAAGGTCAATAGAAAATCTTCTGAACCTTGTAAGGCTGTCTCAAAAAGTTTTACATCATTAAAAAAAGTGTCAAAAGTTTGAACAAAAGTGTTATATGGCTTAGACTGGTAAATTTATCTTTTAACCACAAGGTCAGATAGCAAACAAAGAAATACACCATTTGATTCCCTATTCAATACTGCTTCTATATATAACTATTGTTGCAATTGCACATCAGGTCCCCCCCCCCTCAGTAGCTGTTTTAGGCCTCATAATCTGGGAGGGCAAAGCTTACCGAAGGGTCTGGGTCTGAATTTTTTGTATGTTACAACCTATGCATAAAATACAAAATAATAAGAATTTAATGTCAGATAAGCAACTATTTGTAATTGGAACTGGTTGAAGAACTATTTTCAAAATCCACAGTATATGGTTAGTAGCCACCTTTATGACTGGAGGGCAGCTGCCCACCCTTCAAAGGGCTAGAACCAATGTAGCCCCCCCCCCTCTGATAAGGCCTTGATATAGTCCTAGGCAATAGATGTACAAATTTGTTGATTGTTGATTTTGATGGGTTGCATCAGTTCTGAATAGTACAGGGGTCGGCCGTAACGAGGTGCACGAAAAAAGTGACTTTAGTTACTTGAGGACACCAAAAAAGTGACAAAAAGTGACTGCTCAGAAGCCGTCAGAGCAGAGTCAGATGGATTACAAGGATCAAAATTACTACCGTAAGACCATCACAGGCCTATGAGAGCCCAAGAACTTACAGACAGAAAGGCTGAAATCGTTATTTTTTTCTTCAACTGATTTTATTTACTTATACAAAACGAAAACTTCGGTAAATGTACGACATCGATTATGGCACTAGGAACGAAAACTGATCTACTGAAAAACAAGCATCCGCCACGACTAGGTATAGCCAATCACTGGATATTATGTCATCACTTCTTTGATTTTTTCGAAAGGCGATCAATTAGTTTGGATTTCCTCTTCAGATCAAGTACTTCAACCGATTCAGCATCCTCTACCCTTTCCCTTTCTTTGGGGCAAGCTTTAAATGCTGCTTCCAGCATACTTTGAGCAAGACCAATGTTCAGGAAGTCCTTCTTTTCCACAGCTTTCTTCAACCGTTCCCTTGCCTCTCTCAAAAGGGTATCACCTATTTCCTTCTGCTTAACCATCTCTTTTTTTTTCATACAATGTCTGAATCTATGGCCGCTATTTTCTGCTTCTTCCACGCCATCTCCTGGATTTCTTGTTCAGCATGTTCCTTCTCCACTTCAAGCTTCTTTTTCTCTGGTTCTTCCTGTCTTCATTCAATAAGGAATAGTTCATAGCTGGCTCTAGCTGATCTAGCCAGACAAAGCAGCTTCTTTGTGATCAGCATATGCTCTGGTCTGTTCTCATAGTCGTGGAGCGCATCCACAGCAAAAGCCTTAGCATTCAGTGTCCGCTCTTCTGTACACGCTTGAAGGCTAGTCATCAGCAGAGCTGACCGAAAAAATCCTCTCTCTACGTCTGCACTTCCATGACAGAGCAGCAGAGCTGCCTGGATCATCCAACCTAAGGTCTGATATTCGGTTTCACCAGATGGCGTCTTCAGTTCCAGGAACTTTTGCCTATATCTGTCGATTCGAGTACTCTCCGTGGGTGGCGGCACAGGATCTGACTGAAATAACAACCATTCTCCCTGGACCTGCTCAATGTCTGTCTCAAATTGAAGTTCTTTTGAATTGTGGAAGATAACACTGCAACTCGTTTTTTGGCAATCTGGACTGGGAGGGCTTAGGCAGGCAAGGCTTCAGAAAAACTCCTTGTTCAAAGGGCATTTTTTCAGCAGGTACTGTACAGCAGCTTTGATATGCTTTCTAATTCTCAGGAAAAAAAATGTCCTGTCTTTCAGAATAATGAATCAAATCTAAGAATCCAGAATCTATGAATCCAGGGCAGCCAAGACCCTTTCATTACACAAGGGTTGCTGTAGGTAAACATCTGCAATACTAACTAAGCCTTCAAAACCACCATCAGCCGGCATAATCTGCCCCAAAAGAACTGTGCATAACCGTCTCAGCTCAAAGAGTACTACATGAATTAATGGCTCCTGTCGTTGAAATACACCAGTAAAAGTGGTGAAAGTTGCTGCAGAGCTTACAATAAAATCAATTTCGGCTTTCATTGTTTGCTTTTTTAGCCATTTTACAATTTTCAAATATTTTGCATTTAACATCAGGTACTCCAGACAATTTTTCTTTGGCACGAATTCTAGGAAATATTCTATCAATGCAGGCCACTGTTCCATCAAGCGGCTTGCTGCTTCCCCTATGGTGAGCCATCTTGTGGGGACGTGCTTCATAAAATTACGCTGAGGAACTTTAACTTTCCATTAGCACTGGTTGAAATTGTCAAAACTAGCTGGCCATCCCATGAAAAAGTGGTAAACAGCAATGATCATATCAGAGCACTCCTCCCCGAGTTCTTGCATCCCTTTCAGGAATTCATTATGCACTGCATGAATGTTGCAGGTTCCCATATTCAATGGGCCTTTTGAATGCCTTTTTCTCTTTTCTGAGTCTACAACAGGCCACACTTTCTTATTGACAGCTGGGCCATCACTTGCAAGCATCAGCAATCTCTCAAGTGAAAGTTCTTCATCTTCAACACTCTGCAGGATTTTCTTACTCAGATCTTCAATGGTTGTGTATCCCATATAATATGTCCAAAGATGCCAACTAGCCACTTGTTTCCGCTCTTTTGACCAGTATTGAACTCTTATTTGGAGCTCCTATACCCCACCACTGTTTGTTGTTTCATCATATTCCAGCACAAAGTCAGATTTCTGGATGTCTTCGACTAAAATTTCTAGAAAGTACAGATAAATAGCCTCCGTCAACAAGCATGTCATTTTTTTAGCATTTAACAAAAAGCCTTCTGGTACAGCATCAGGGAACATTGTTCGGAACACCTCGGCAATATGATCACATGAAGCTGCAGCAAAAGAACTAGCAATAGTCTTTAAAACCCAAACTATCTTAGCCCTTGACACTGCATCCTGCTCGCGGAGCATTTCCAGATTCTTTTATGGTACACTATCGTCACTCTGTGAGTTTGGGTGGTTTCCAGTTGGAACTGATGCAGCGAGTCTCAACTGATGCTGGTTTAACATGACAGAAGCATTCATTTTGTGATCTTGTGCGGCTGCATGTTGAAGAAGGGCCTGGAACCCTTTCTGACAGCTGAGTGTTTTTTTTTTTTTTTACAAACTTTACAATAGAACGAGCTGTCACTCCCTTTTGTGCACCACTCTTTCACTTTATGCCCAGCACCGTCTTCCCTACTGAGCCAGCTCTCCAAAAATTTAGTCCATTTGTTCCAGAACGAATTGTATGATAAATTTTAGAAAGATACTTATTGGGAAAGGGGGAAAGGATAGGATTAATCTTATTAAAATTAATATCTGATAGCCTCCATCGGTAAATATCTCTAATTGGGATTGGTCTCCCACTTGGCTGGTCAATATTTATAGCATTTTTTGCTATTTCATCAACCTGATGATTACCACTTATGCCAGAGTGGCTAGGAATGTACTGAAAAAACGTTTTTATGCCACTTGAAGCAAGATTATCAATAATACTGAGACAATGATAAGTGTCAATGTCCAACTTATATTGAGGAGCTGAGGCCAGCAACTCAAGGCTTAATAGAGAGTCAGAATAGATGATAATATTATTCGAATTTGCAATCAAAGGTTGGTTTTCCTTAAGGTGTTCTAATGCCATGATTATGGTATTTAACTCAGCAGACATTATAGATAAATTATTATATAATCTCTCCCCATTGCAATTTTCAGATGAGGAAGGAAAACACCACTTGCAACCTTCTCATTCATTATTGACCCATCAACAAATATTTGGAAGTGATTTTTATAGGTGATTGTATTAAGTTATGCAATTTTTTTCTGGACAAAAGAAATGGGGGTTAAATCTTTATTCCATTTTGAGAATTCATTATTTATTATGGGACTTGACCAATTCCATGGGGAGGGGGGGGAGATGGGGGAAAGTGGGTGCAATAGAATTTGCTGGTATGGGGAACTTCTTTTGAATATTGGCATACTCATCTGCAATGCCTCTATACATGGCTGGATTTCTTAACCAATTATGTAATATGTGTGAGCTATTTGATTCAATTTTTGTAAGATGTTTTGTCAAGAGAAACCTACGTCTCTCCCTTATTGTTGTTAATCCACTCTCCATAAGCAGAAACTTGGTGCTTATGGGTTTCCTAAGACCAAATATGAGACGTATTATATCATTTTGTGTTGTTTCAATTTTTTGCATCAGGGTCTTTGCACATGCACCATAGACAATGAGCCCATAGTCAATATGGGGTCTTATTTGTGATTTATAAAACTGGAGTAAGGTTTTCTCCTTACTGCCCCAGGGTGTGGAAACAAGTCTTTTTAGTATATTTGTTTTTCTATAGCATTTCTTTATTGTGTTTGAAATGTGGAGGTGGAAATTAAGTTTTTGGTCAAGCATGAGACCTAGGTAATTAATATGATTATCTTCTGGAATAGTTGTTTTATTTAGAGCTAGTTTTGCATTAACATGGTTTCGCTTCCGGTGAAATTGGATTATTTTTGACTTGGTGGGTGCAATGGGTAAATCTGAATGTTGAGAGAATTTTTCGAACTGGAAAAGTGACTTTTGCAGATTTGACTGTGCTATCTGAAAGGTGTTGCCAGATGACCATAGTACCAGATCATCAGCATATTGTAGATTCGTGTGGGGAAGGTTCATGTCCCAGAGATATAGGGCAAATAGGAGGCAACTGAGGACTGCTCCCTGAGGTAGGCCTTTGGTTATTGTCTTTTGGGGTGAAGAGGCTGAACCAAAACAAACAATGAAACTTCACACTTCTATGAAGGATTTGATAAAGGATACTAGCTTAGGGGGTACTCCAAGGTTTGCAAGTTTGTTTAAAAGGATTTGGTGGTTCACATTGGCATATGCCCCTTCAAAATCTAGGAAATCTGCAACTAGGACGTTATTTTTTGAGAAAGATTAATTTATTGCATTTGTTATCAAAATGAAAGAATCTGTTGAGGAGTGGTGTTTCCTGAATCCAGTTTGAGTGTGAGGGATCATATTATTTTTTTCAACAAACCAGAGGAGTCTGTAATATATCATTTTCTCCATTATTTTCCCCATCATAGGAGTAATCATTATGGGCCTATAAGACTCAGGGTTATCTTTTGGTTTATTTTTCTTTAGGATTGGTAGGGGGACGAACATTTTCATATATTGGGGAACCTAGAAGATGCCCAAGCGTGATTATAACAATTTAGCAGTTCTTGTTTGTATAAAGGTGTGAGATTCTTTATCCATGTATGGTGTATATTGTCATAGCTGCTGCTAGTTTTGGTCCTAATATGATGTATTGCATTATTCAATTCCTGGATTGAAAATGGATTGGTTATATACTCGGATCCTGGGCGTGGTTGGTTACTTGGGTTCATGGGAAATGTGGACAGTTTACTTTGATTATTTGATGTTAGCTAATTAACAAAAAGAGCTGCAAATAGGTTAGCTTTTCCATTATCATTGTCATAATGGGTATTATTATGTATAAGCTCATACAGGAGTGGGTTGGGGGAAGTCTTTTTCCCACATATGTGGCTTATGACTTTATGTATAATTGGCTCATGCGTTTCTCTGGAGAGATTATTTGCAAAATTATTCCAGTATTTATATTTAGCATCTATTATAGTCCTTTTTAGATTAGCTTCTGCTTGTAATTTTTTTAAATATGTAGTAGGTGATGGTTTTTTTATGAATTCTGTCCTAGCTGCCTTTTTTATCCTCCATTTATTTAGGCACTCATTTGTCCACCATGCTTTAGGAATTTGTTTAGGGAGTGTTTTCTTAGGTGTTGTCTTGGGGATAGCATGATTAGCTGTATTTATTAGTAAAGATGTCAAGGCTTCAGCATGTGGGTCAACTGTTGTGTTAGAAATGCATGAACTTTGGGTGAAACTTGTAATTTCATCATTTAGCTTATTTTGGAACATAGAACAATTTGCTTTAGTGTTGATATATTTGGAGGTATGAGATAAACTTTCAGCAGGTTCATTTAGGGAGCAAACTATAGCAAAGTGGTCAGTACATAGACTATCAATTTTATTTATGTAAATTTTGTTCAAAAAATATAATGACACAATATGTAGGTCAATTGTGGAGAATCTGCCACTTTTGGGGTTGAAATATATATTCAGGTTTTGAGGGGTAGCAACAGCTATTTCATTTTTATTTGAAGTCATATGCTCAATGAATTTACCAGCTTTATTTGCTGGTTTATTCCCCCACAAAAGGCTGTGGGCATTGAAATCTCCACAAATAATGATATTTTTTAACATATTAGAATTATTTATTTTATTAAAGAAATCCTTGGCATCTCTAGTTTGGCCATTAGGGTTATAAAAGCTTATTATGTAGGTTTTTAAATTATTCAGCCAAACACTGATACCAATTACATCAACGTCATTTGCAAAATCTGGAAAATTCATGCCACAAAATTTTATATTATTTTTAACTAATATAGCTACCCCACCTCCTTTTCTCTCTGAAGATCTATCCTTTCTGAGGATAGTATATCCCAGAGACTTAATTTTTTGATTTTGGGTTAAATGGGTTGCCTGGAGTCAAGCAATATTAATGGCATTGTTATTCATAAAAGATATCAGTTCATTTAACTTATTTTCTGTGAGTGATCTTACACTCCATTGGAGTATTGATAGATGTTGTGTTGTTAATTTATTCT
This sequence comes from Artemia sp. Qi Xiang Cuo, assembly GCF_049724085.1. NCBI lineage: Eukaryota > Metazoa > Arthropoda > Branchiopoda > Anostraca > Artemiidae > Artemia > Artemia sp. Qi Xiang Cuo. The sequence goes on along the minus strand of NC_142801.1, from coordinate 32,703,561 downwards.
TCATATGGCTCTGTATCAATGTTCAGCTTTGTTAAAAGTAAAGCAAGTCTTTTTTTGCTTGAATGAGTATATCATCAGGGATGTAGATTTTTGCCAATTCTGCAATGATTTTTGTTTTCTGTAGTTGAAGTATGTTCATGGCCTGAACTGCATTACAGTTTAGAATGAATAAGCATATATTTGGGGATTGCATTTTTGGTTGTGCATCCTGTTTGTCAGTTAGGGGATTGATTCCTGGTAGTGTTTCTGGTTTGTTTCTTCTTGGGAGGGAGGGTCAGGCTGACCTCATCTCACCGGACAGGGAGGCTTGTTGGCTTGGTGATTCCTTCTGATAGGGATTTGAGCTAAGGGGCTTAGAAGATGGTGTTTCATGTGGGGTGCTTGATGCATTGGGGGTGTTTGACTTGGGTGTTTTGGTTGGTTTCATTACAGGCTTTATTTGGTATTGTTGGGTAGCATTTGCTTCCATTGCTGCAAAGGGGTATGGGATGGCTTTCTCTGTTGATATTTGGAGTGTTAGAGCTCTTTTCTTGTATGCAGGGCATAATGATTTATTTGTAGATTCATGTGGGCCTTTGCAATTGATGCATGTAGGCTGAGTGTTCTTGCAAGTTGTCAGCTCTTTAGGATGGAAAGCTTTACAATTACTATACTCTTTGAGACTTTCATTGCATTTGTTTGTCGTGTGTCCCAGTTTGTGATACTTCTGATACTGGATTGGCTTAGGTTCGTATTCCTTTCGTGGTTTGATTTGCCCAAATAGGAATAACTTTTCTGGGATATTAATTTTTTCATTCAGTTGGAATAAGCAGGATCTTCTAGTTTTTAGGCCATTAAAGTTAGGTTTGCCAAGTTGGGTAACATCCTCAACTGGGAGTGTGTTTCCAGCCCTATCTGAGAGGCCTTCTTTTAACTCCTGAGTGGATATCTCAGGGGGAACATTATAAACTACTATTTTTGTTGGTGATTGTTTTGGGTCCCAATTAGATGCAATAATTGGGGTATTCAGAAGGGATTTTAGGTTAATTATTGTATCTGCTGATTTCTGATCTTCTACAGCTATTAGAAGAGATCCATCACAGTTTATGTTAAGAGAGAACATTGATTTTAGCAATTGAAAAATTGCAACTCTTATTGCAGTGATCATTTTTATTTCAAAGGGGGTAGTAGGAGTAACTTTAAGGTAAATTCCTAAGTTTATGGAGGGAGGATTTTGGGCAGGGAGAGGGGAAATGCTTTTAATTCGGGATATTGTTTTCCTTTTTTTAGAGCTTCTAGAGAGGACCTCTTGAAACCCATTATCATCATTTATGGTTACATTAGCCCCTACACTTATCATTGTCCTATTCTCTGAATTGGAGCTATCATTTGAACTTTGAGATAGTGTGCATGACCAGCCAAGATGGGTATCTTTCACTATGACACTTTCACTGGAATTTGATTTGGGATCTGGGGGAACTTTTTTTTTGGAGGACTTATGAACATTGTCTATTCGACAAAGCTTTAAACAAAAAAAAACTAAAAAAATAAGGAAAAAAAGAAAGATCAAACAGTCTGCTCTATACTATAGGGAGGAGAAACACCACAGTATAGCTCTGAGGATGATTTGAGCAAGATTGGTTTGGTACAATTGCTGATTAGAAGCGATAATAATTCTCAAGAAAATATATTTTGATTTTCTTATAAGGTTGCTGTTGCTGTTCTGTACCGATTTTATTTTGTAAACACAATCAGGTTTGTCTTTTCTGATCATATCAGAGCACTCCTCCCTGAGTTCTTGCATCCCTTTCAGGAATTCATTATGCACTGCATGAATGTTGCGGGTTCCCATATTCAATGGGCCTTTTGAATACCTTTTTCTCTTTTCTGAGTCTACGATGGGCCACAATTTCTTATTGACAGCTGGGCCATCACTTGCAAGCATAAGCAATCTCTCAAGTGAAAGTTCTTCATCTTCAACACTCTGCAGGATTTTCTTACTCAGATCTTCACTGGTTGTGTATCCCATATAATATGTCCAAAGATGCCAACTAGCCACTTGTTTCCGCTCTTTTGACCAGTATTGAACTCTTATTTGGAGCTCCTCTACCCCACCATTGTTCGTTGTTTCATCATATTCCAGCACAAAGTCAGAATTCTGGATGTCTTCAACAAGAATTCCTCAAAAGTACAGATAAATAGCCTCCGTCAACAAGCATGTAATTTTTTTTAGCATTTAACAAAAAGCCTTCTGGTACAGCATCAGGGAACATTGTTCGGAACACCTCGGCAATATGATCACATGAAGCTGCAGCAAAGGAATTAGCAATTGTCTTTAAAACCCAAACTATCTTAGCCCTTGACACTGCATCCTGCTCGCGGAGCATTTCCAGATTCTTTTATGGTACACTATCGTCACTCTGTGAGTTTGGGTGGTTTCCAGTTGGAGCTGATGCAGCGAGTCTCAACTGATGCTGGTTTAACATGGCAGAAGCATTCTTTTTGTGATCTTGTGCGGCTGCATATTGAAGAAGGGCCTGGAACCCTTTCTGGCAGCTGAGTGTTTTTTTTTTTTTTTTACAAACTTTACAATAGACTTTATGCCCAGCACCATCTTCCCTACTGAGCCAGCTCTCCAAAAATTTTATCTTGCCCATTATTTTAAAGCAACCTGAAATAAGAATGGGTTTTAGGATGGAATTCAAAAACATATAAAGCTAATACAAATACAAACTGACAAAACCAATGAAAACACAAATTTAATCTTATATTTTGACGTCCTCAGACCTGTGGGCATGCATGCCTTTAACAGAAAATGGTCTAAAATCAAAAAAACTGGCTCACACTGAAAACATACAGAAGGAATCTTGGCCTAACTGTCCATTTGCCAAGCAGCCAGGCAGAAAAGGACGCTAAGTAAACCAAGGGCCTGAAAAGAACCATAGGCAGTTATGGTACGGTAGAACTAATTCAATCTACCATCTTATCTGCAAAAGCCTGGATCTTAACACACACACACTAATCACGTCTATCACAGCCATATACATTGTGCATCTTGGAATACAGTCCAAACTATCAAAAAAAGACTTACCTTTTTTATGAATTATGCCACAGTCAACTATAAGATACTGTTTCACCAAAAAAATTAGGTCCAAAACGTCAAAAAAAAGTGACTTTAGTGACAAAATGACAGAAATAGTGACAAAAAGTGACAAGTCCCCAAAAAAGTGACAAAAAGTGACTGCAGCCGATCCCTGTAGTTGGCACACAATATCATATTATGCTCAATAAAGACAAAAAGAAACTTTGTATAAAGCCTAGGGACTTATCTAGGCATTAAGGGAGCACTGAAATATGATTATATAGGTAGTAATTTTTATTTTTGAATAAGAGCATTGAATGAGAAATTAAATGGTGCATTTCTTCTTTTTTGGTATCTGATTACCTGAAATCCTGGTCAGATCATTGAAATAATGTTTTCAAGCATAGAGTCAAAGAGGAGTAGAAACAAGCCATCATTGATGAAAAACTTATTTTTCCCAAGTTAAGACATGCATTGGTAATGTTTTTTACATCTTGATGAAGCTAGAAGATAAACATACCACTCAATGTGCATTTTAACACTCTTTCCAAAAAAAAAAAAACAGTTGCTACCCTCACATATTCCACTTTGAATCCTTGAAGTAACAATTTGTTTCTTTTTTTTCTTGTAGAATTAAGACTAAACATATCATTCAATGTAAATCTAATACTGATTTTATATTTTCACTGTCATTTATCTCACATGCAAGGATTTATTATAATAAAACCAATAGTCTTAACAATTTATACATCTTTTAAGCCTCCCATTTTTAATTTGTGAATAGTCCATGTGTGGGTTTTTCTAATATAAATAAGACAAGGTATAAATTACTTTTAAGCAAAAAAATCAAATTAAAAAAAAAACAATTTGAAAATAATAAAAATGGATAAACTTTAAAAAGTTAGCTACCAAAAAATATCAGGTTAGTATTGGATTTTGAATTTAATGATGTGCTTTCACCTTAGTTTTAAAATTACAAAACAAGGAACAAGGAGTAGTCACAAACGGAATTTCTAAGGGCAACAATTAGTGAAATTGGAAAGTGTTAAAAAGCAAATTGAGTGGTGGGTTCATTTTTTAGCTAGTAAATTAAGTAAAATTCTAGTTTAGCTACTTTTGTTATCTTAGAAAGGTGTCAGGTTAGGAAAATGAAACTTTCAGGGACAGGTCTAGAAACTAGAGTATGTCCGGAGAAGGTATTTTGAAGTACCTAACTATACTCTTTCTTCCTCTAGAGGGCAGTGACCTTTAAAAACATATGTGTTATGAAAGTGAAACTGTGCAAAACAGATGAAAGTGAAACTGTGCAAAACAGAACTGTTTCTGGCTTCACACTTTTACTCAATCCCAATTAATGAGGTTTCAAAGATCTACAAATACATATCCTAAATTTAGAATAAACCTATTGATCTGGCTTAAGATTCTACTTAAATAACTTTTCAGAACTAAAACCAGAGATAGGCTAAAATGACTGATAACTGAAAATTAAGGTAAAATGTTGTTTTGTCAAAATTTCAGTAGGTTTAGACCTGTCAAGAAGGCAAATTTCTAAGACTTAGAAATCAGAAGAGGGTTAACATGGAAATTTGGTAATACCTTCCCAGAGTATGTTTTTGGCCCTGGATTTATTACTGAAAGCATTATTTTTCTAACCTAACCCATTTAGTATACCCAAGGTATAGTGGAAGTAACTTCAATGTGTATTAACTAGCCTACAATTTTTCTGCATATGCTATTATGAAGCAATTGCATATTGGTGCAAACTTATAAACTAGCATTTAGCAGAGTTAAGAGGCTCAGAAGACTATCCTTAAACTTTAAGAGTGGTATAGGTTAGATCAATTTCTAATAAGCATTGCACTTTTAGCTCATAGTTTATGCCTTTTGCAGGGTAAAAGGGTGGATGTACACAGGCTACTTCTAAAGACCTTTCTGTAAGCTTGAGACAATCCTCAAAGTCCTAGCCTATTTGCCTAACTTAGCTTGGCCTATAATGTTTATGATAGGTGAAAACCTCATCTAGAATTATTACCCAGATTTCTGTCTAGTACCCTGAATTAAACATCTCAACTCTTAACACAATTTTAGGTAAATTTGCAGGTGGTACAATAATTTAGCTAGGATGAAAGTGAATACATCATTTGATGTTTTTTTTTATGATCTTTCATAATTCAATAATTACTTATGTTGTAAATTGCATCTTGAGCCCTTAAACAGGCCCCAAAGGTATTTTATTTGAATTATGAAAGAGCATAAAAAAGCCTCAAATAATGTTTTCACTTTCATCCTAGCTAAATTATATGGTCCACTACAAAGTTACCATGAAATTTACCACCCCCCACCCCCCCTAATATGCAAATATCTACCCTGAACTGGAATATACCCTGAATTGTCAACAGCAAAATTTTGAATTGCAAAATTCAGCACTATTTTTGTTGATGACATTTGAATAACTTGAAATGTTAGGAAATTGGTTTATATTAGTGTTGCCCAATAAATGAGGTTTGAATTGGGTAAATTTTCATTGTTCATATTATTGACTTACAATAAAGTAAACATACCACTCAATGCCTTTTTTATGCTCTTTCCAAATATAATAATCATTTTTGTCAGAAATGAATTTTACCCCCACCCCTATATACACCAATTTAGGGTATATATTTCTATATTAGGGGGGTGGGATAAATTTTATTTTTTATTTAAATGAGATGTAAGTTTAAACTCCCCCTACCCCCCTAATGTGCAAATTTATACCCTGAATTAGTATATATAGGGGTGGGGTTAAAATTCATTTTCAACAAAAATGATTATTATATTTGGAAAGAGTATAAAAAAAGGCATCAAGTGGTATGTTTACTTTATTCATAAGTCAATAATATGAACAACAAAAAATTTACCTTGAATTGTTATAAATAAGTTTTCTTAGAATATACTACTCATGAACAACTTGTTTATAAACTAGGCCTAGATGTTTTTAACAACTTTTCAGTAATTTTTTTTTTTTATTCAAATTATTGACTTAGGCTATGAATAAAATAAACATAGCCTACCATTCACTGCCTTTTTTATGCTCTTTCTAAATATAATAGGCTAATAATTTTTGTCAGAAATGAATTTTACCCCCCACCCCTATATATACCAGTTCAGGGTATATATTTGCACAATAGGGGGGTGGGGGACAGTTTAAACTTAGGCTACCTCTCATTTACATCAAGAAATAAATTTTACCCCCACTCCCCTAATGTGCAAATATATACTTTGAATTGGTATATTTAGGGGTGGGGGTACAATTCATTTCCTGCAAAAATTATTAGGCCAATTATATTCATAAAGAGCCTAAAAAAAGGCATTGAGTGGTATGTTTACTTTATGCATAAGTCAATAATATGAACAAAAAAAATTTACCAACTTTTGGTAAAATTCTACTTTAGCTACTTCTGGCTATCTTGGAAAGGAATATGGTTCGGAAAATGAAATTTTCAGGAATAGATCTACAGGCTAAAGTATGTCCCGGGAAGGTATTTTGAAGTACCTACCTCCACTCCTCTCTCTAGAGGGTCCTGACCTTTGATGACCTTTAAAAATCTGTGTGTTATAAAAGTGAAACCTTGTAAAATAGATCTTCTGCTTAAAATGAAGTCCAACAAAATTGTTTTCAGCTTCACAACTTTGCTGAATCCTGATTTACAGAGATTTAAAGATATACAAATACATTTCCTAAATTTTGAAAATTAACATTGATATGGCTTAAAATACTAGCCAAATAACAGGAATTGCATTTTCAGAACTAAAGCCAGAGAAAAAGAATCTTATAACAGAAAATTAAGGTAAATTTTGTTTTGTCAAAATTTCAATAGGTAGGCCTATAGACCTGTCATGTAGGCAAATTTCAGGATCCTCTAGAGGGAGAAGGAGAGGAGATAAGTACTTCAAAATACCTTCCCAGGACATATTTTAGCCTGAAGACCCATCCCTGAAAGTTTCATTTTCCTAACCTCACCCCTTTCCAAGATAGGTAAAAGTAACTAAAGTAGAATTTTACCAAACTTTTCACTAACTTAACTGGCCTACTGTTGATAACTTCTTTGTGTGGTTACAAAAATGAAATAGGCCTAGGCTACCTTTGGGGCCCCTTTAGGGGCTCAAGATGCAATTTGTAACAGAAGAGATTATTGAATTATGAAAGAACACAAGAAAAGGCATCAAATGATGTTATTCACTTTCATCCTAGCTAAATTATTGTGCCACCTGCAAATTTACCCAATTTTAAACCCTAAGCTAACCAAATCAATAGATATGCATTCAGCATACACGGAGAGAAAAAACATACATGGGATAGATTTTTCAGCAGCAAAATCTCTTTTAATACATCACGCATTTCATTTGATAGTATGAATGTTCTTTATTTTAAAGGATCATTAATTGATTTCAGTTAGTGCCTTTCTTCTGGCATGATTAATTTTGCTTTCTTTTTCTATATGATTTATTTGAGAGTATAGGTCCTGCTACCTATAATGAATTTAACGGAAGAATTTTCAGTAGTTTTCTAGTTTTTTTTTATAACTAGATAAAAGATGAACTCACCGCTTGCTATACGTTTTTGCTCTATCCTAGTAACTAATAGCTACCGTCACAAATTCATTTTGAGCTCTGAAAGGCACCCTGGAGGTGGCGACAGTGAAATGTGGGTCGATGCAAGGATGGTCCAATTTCATTATATCGAAAATAAAAAAGCTAATGATTTCCCGATTGAAAGGGCCACGCTTACACGCCAATTTCATGTTTACGAACGATGCTTTAGAGAGCTGACGAGCTTCGTCTCTTCAGAATCCACTTCTTCACAGGATTACATTGCAAATACTACCACGATCGGGTGAGAAAAAAGCTGTGCAAGAAAGCTGGGGATCACTCTTCACTAAAAAAATCTTCTTCCGCCAGGCTCGATCCCGTTTTAAAGTATTCCATCAAAACCATTGCCGGGAACGGACGTTTACTGTACGCTGGTGCTCTGAAAACTTTGTTGCCACCAGTTCAAAAGATCCAGAATATGGCAGGTTCAGACCGTTTTAAGTTTGAATCATCACAAGACTTTATTTCTCCTCGTCAGAAGTTTTAATATGGCTTTTCACTTTTCTTCGAAAAACTTCTTTTTCAGTAGTTTTTGTTTTAATTAATGTGATTGCAGTTAATAATTAATGACTAATGTTCAAATCATGGCTGTCCAAAATCAAATCCATTAAACATTTGATATTCGCCTTAGTTGGTAATTAAGGAGGGTTTGTGCTTGCTGACTAAAAATCGGGGGCTAAAATTGAAATATGGATAAATCAGAGGCTGAAATTGGATGTCCGAAGCCAAAGCACACTAGCAGTTAAGCCACCCTAGATATGCAAAACACTGGTGGTATTTCTCAGATTTCTTGTCTCGAATATAATGCAACTCAGACTTCTATGGGTCCCCACAGGTGTAATTAACAATCAGATACCATCGAATTTCTATTTCTGCCTTTACTTCATAATCATAACAGATACTATATGTTCTTCATACTTCCTGACGTATGTTTTATAATACCAATACTTTATAACTGATGATATAGAATGTCCTTAGTTCATAACGCATGCTATATACTGCCCATATTTCCCAATACATGCTATATACTGCCCATACTTCACAACAAATGCTATATACTGTCCATACTTCCAAGCACATTTCCTATTCCGAGTTATAATTTCTACACCACAGCTGTGTGTTCATAAATCATATGAGAATTATCATTTTGCTTCATACGTGGTCTATAAGATCTGACACCTGTGTCTATAAGCAGCTGCCATCTGTTGTTTCATCGAAATAATGTAAGATCCTACTTTTATGCTCCAAGGGGTCCGAGGAAAAAATACCACAAATTTATAACATTTTCGCGTTTTGGAAACAAAACGAGTTTGGGATACAAATAAGCAATGTTTTAGGATTGTAGAAATCTATCTTTCTTTTTACACTAGATATTCTTGGTTTAAACACTTGCAGATACAAGTTTCAAGGCAATCGTAATGCAGAGTGCTTATTTGAACACCATCCTTTGGGAAAGGTCATGCCCACAAATTGAAATGATTTTGATTTCTCTTCCAATCGTCCTGTTAACCTGAGGACATACGAATTCTTAACTTCTTCAGAAAATAAAGCTTTCTTTTTAATATATTTATTTTGTTCAATTCACGAGGAATCAGTGCTTTTTATTAATTTCCTACTACATTTGCAGTAAACGGTAACACCGACCGCATAAAAGGCTTTTTGGGAGGCTATATCAACTCCATCATTTTTTATACGCTACCAAGGTTTTTTTTATATCTTTTTATATTTTATAATTAATAATACCTTGCCTCTTCTCGAAAACTGGATAAAAATTTCGTTTTATTAAATTTGTTATCCTTGTTTTCAACTCTATTTTTATTTTGAAATTTTACTCCGAAAACTTTTAATTTTTCAGATTTTTTTTTTTAAACTTAACGTTTCGTTTTCCTTTTGTTTTGACTTTGTCAAAAAATTTGATGATTTGTCCAAGATGTTGAGCTTAAGAGTTTAAAATCTCACTTTTTTAGGTATGAAGCAAAACACTTAAATCCTAATATGCTTTGGTATGTCAAGGCGAAATTGTATGCTATACCCTCCCTCAAAATCCCCTCACCCCTCAATTTTTCTCCAATTTGTCTAAGATTCGTTTTAATTTAATTTTCAACAGCTAAATTATGACATTTTTACTTAGACTATTCAATTTTTCTCAATGTTTTTACGTCAACGCCCATTGACGCTAGAGAAAGATATTTTTAATTTTTTGGCGAATTAATTAAAATGGCGTGTTTAAACTTTTATCGTTGCTTTCTTTTTTGGGCGTATTGAAATTTTCCTTTCTCTGCAACTGAAAAAAGCTGCCTTTTGAGTGTCAAGCCGGATAGGGCCGAATCAAGGTACCAAGCTTTCCTTACGCATCCAATTTGTAGTTCAAGTAGCTCTGTAAAAAAAAGGGTTTTTGTTATATTGCATTTTGGCCATAACCGTGTATTGATTTCTTAAAGTTATACAAGCGAAATCATTCAATGTTTTTTCAGTAAATTGCAAATTTTATTCCGGCCTTCGGAAGGCATAGGGGGTTTTGAGCCCTACCCATGTTAATTTCTGCTCGTTTTGAGTTTCACTCGGTAAGTTTTTGTAATTTCTATTCGTTTTGGGTTTCATTTATTTATTGATGCTGATTTGTGGTGGTGTTACGCTTTGTAGAATATTTGATTCTATTTTTGAAGTAATAGTGGTAGTAGTAATAGTACTTGTGGTAGCAGTAGAAGCAGCAGTAGTTATAGTAGTAGTAGCGTGCAAATATTGCCTTTTTGGTGAATTGATTATCTCCCTTATCATTTCCTGAAAATTCCAAATTAATATACTCAGTCATTCCTTAGTTACACCCTTTTGACAACCCATATACACATAACATGTTTTTACTTAGTTCAACACTCTCCTCAACATTCCCTGAAAGACACATCTTAATGTCCTTCGTATTTTGGCAAAGTAGAAGTCCAATATACATAACTTTTCTCAATAATATATACTATATGTAAACCATGAACAAATTGCGTAACCTATAGCCCTTGCCCTTGGGCCTCGGAGATGGGGGGGGGGTGACATTCCCAAATGAATAATTACTGAACCTTTCGAGAATGCTGAAAAAATTGATGTCTCAAAAGTTTGTTGATGTTTGTTTTGGGAAATGGTGGGCGTGAGGCGGAGGAGGGGTTGCTATCAAATCACTTTGACTCTTAAAAAGGGCACTATAACTTCCGATTTAAAATCAAATAAGACCCATTTGAATTTAATATGACCACCCCTTCTATAAAAATCTTATATGCCCACAGGACATAACTTAAATCCCTCCAGGGCTCTAGGGGTTGTGTCAACCCTGAAGGCAGTGCTATTTGTTCTGTTGACTATTTTGAACAAAATCGCCATTGCAATAGTCCTCTCAATTTCCAATCGAATGGACCCTTGTTGAATTTTCTACGACAGCACTTTCTATAAAAAAAACTTCTATGCCCCCAGGGCAAAACTTAGAACCCGCCCTGGAGGCTGGGGGGGGGTAATGTCATCCTCAAAAACATAATTTACACATCTTTCAACTACGTTGCAAAAAATGGCTACACATTTTGATCGGATGTGTTTGGGAAAATGATGGGCATGAGGGGAGGTCATTTACCCTCCATTCACTTTAACCTATTAAAAAGGACACTAGTCCTCTCAATTTACAATGGAATGAGCCGTTTTTGAAGTTTCTACGACAACAATTTATATAAGAACCTTATATGCCCCAAGACATAACTTACAACCCTTACTTACCCTGAAGGCTGTGGGGGGTTGTCACCCTTAAAGACATAATTTGCGGACCTTTCAACTACGTTTAACAAAATGGATATATCAAAATTTTGATCGAAAGTGTTTGAAGAAATGGTGGGCTTGGGAGATGGGTTAGTTGCCCTCCACTCACTTTTGACTATTAAAAAGGGCACTAGTCCTCTCAACTTCCAATCGAATGAACCATTTTCGAATTTTCAACGACAATTCCTTCTATACGTATTGCCCTGGTAAAAAAAAACAAAAAAAACAAAACAAACAAAAAAACAAGCAAAAAGTCCCGTAAAATTAATGACATATTCTTTTTTCTACAAGACTGGGTAAAAGCCTTCATTTTATTGATTGTTCTATCCTCACTTTTAACTCTTTATTTGTTTTCAAATTTTACTCCGAAGAATTTCAGTTTTTCAGATTTTTATGACTAAGTCTTTCATATTTTTCGTTGCTTTTGACTCAATTATAAAAGTAATGCTAACTCGCCTAAGGCACTGATCTAAAGCTTAGAAAATTGCGCTTTTTAGCTACGAAGTTAAAATACTTACATTTGAATATCCTCTGATACTTCAAGGTGAATAAGTATGCTATAGTCCCTCCTTCAAAAATCCCGTCTATAAATTATTTTTATTTAATATCAAATTTATATTTTTCTTTTGAAGCGATTTTTTTCATGCCAAGAGCAATTAACACATCTATTCATGTAACCGATTCCTTCATTCTTTTTTTCAAAATTCCACATTTCTTCTATGTAATTTTGCAATTTGATAGCATAAAGACTTCACACTTAAAAAATCTTAATTTGTATTTCAATATTTTCCCTTCCATTTCCCCCTTCAGATTTTAATTGTTTTTATTTAAAAGGTTTTTAAGTAGCCATTGACAAAAAAAACAACTCTACTTTATGTCCCAATAATATGAATATTAAGGTTTACTAATGTTTTCCTTTACAAATGGCACCCCCCCCCGTCCCTCCACATATTTTTATGCCCTTAATATATTATATATTTTTTTCTAGTTTATTTTTTCTTTCTTTTAAGTCCAATTTTAGTTTAATAGTAATGAAAGCTAATCTTTGCGAAGTCCTGCTACAATCTTGTCAGCTTTTATGAATTTACATTTTTTTTAGGCTATCTTTATCTTCCTTTTGAGTGTGATTTTATTTAATACTAGCGAAAGTGAATCCTAGCGACAACATGAGAGATCTGTCTACAACCCTACTATAATCCAACTATCTTTCATTCATTTTACATTTTCTTTACCTAAGCCTTCGATGAGCAATTAAAACTCCTATTTATGTGGCAAATCTTTTGATGTTTTCAATAATAATATTTTGCTTTCATTTTTTTTTATTAAAATTCCCCATTTATTCAATCTAATTTCACCATTGCACAAGACAAAGGCTTCAGATCTAAAGAATCATAATAAGTTTCATATTTGATATATTAGTATTTTTCCTTTCGTTTCTTCTTTTTGATTATAAATGATTTTTTGAGAGGCAGAGTAAGGACATACATAGTTCCGGTGAATTCCCTCCCCCCGACAATAAGAAAAAGTCATGCTTTTACATAATGCTTTCCCCTTCTAATTGCACCCCTCCCGCTTCACATCTTTTTATTCACTTTAAACGTTTTTTTATATTTTCTTTCAAGGCTAATTTTATCTTTATTTTCGGCACGATTTTGTTTAAATGGTATCTGCCTACACCCCGACTACTATCTAATCATCTTTTATTTATTTCGTGTTTTATTTCAAGCCCAGTCTTATTTTTCTATCGAGTCTGATTTATTCAAATACCAATGGCAATTTAATCTAACCTTTCAAAAAGGGTGGTTATACATGCTCAGTGCTCAGCTCCAGACTTTGACTGCCAGACAAAAACAAAACCAAAAAATTTCCAACTTCTTATGGCAAGATTGATTCCTCTCGAGTTGTTAGGATTAGATACAGGACTCTTCAGGCAATAAGAGACAATCGAAAACGGTTGAGTCACTCTTCATATACGAACAGACCTTAATATAATAATAATAATAATAATAATAATTATTATTAATAATAATAATAATAATATTATTAATATTATTATTATTTATATTAATATTATTATTATGATAATAATTATTATTAATTATTATTATTATTATACGAGCAGACCTTATAATCAACAAATTATCACCCCACGCATATATAAATCAGGTTGAAGATAATAAAAACAGAAACACACCACAATCCATCAAAGAAATCAAATATGGTCAAAATTAACCATCCCCAGTCAATAAGGGAAACTCAACGACGAAACATTCAACAGCGGAAAAGCAACATTCTCAGTATTTTATAACTGACCTTTCACATTTGAAGAATATCACCTTTTCTTCAAAATTCCAAAATTAGTCGAATTATTATAATAATCTGACAACATTGCAAATTTAAAGAATCTTAACAAATTTAACCCTTCACCAGTAGCGGTTTTAGGTCTCATAATCTGGGGTAGGGAGGTACCTTAATAGTAGTGTAAAAATATGAAATAAACGGAATATAAGGTCAGATGTAAGAAAACTGGGGAGGGGGAGCAGCCGCCTTCACTCTACAGGCCTAGAAGCACCACTGCCCTTCGCCTTTGAAGAATAACCCCTTTCTTTCACAATTTCACAATCCTTATTTCGTTTTTCGACAACAAAACCCTTCCTTAGCAAATTTCACTTTTTTTCCTCCTAACCCTTTGAATTTCCACTTGTACTTATAACTAAGCCCTTTATATTTCAAGAATCTGAGCAAATTTAATTTTTTTTTCTTCTAAAACTTTGAATTTTCGGATTTTATAGCTGAAACTTTCACATTTCAAGAATTAGAGCTTTTCAAAATTCCACAATTTACTAAAATATTTCCGAAATTAGACAATCCAAAGCCTTCACATTTAAAGAATGGTAACACATCGCCTTTTATATTTCAAGAATAATACTTTTTTTCAAAAATTTCATGATTCTTGTTTAATTTTTTGATAACGAAACTCTTCCCCTATCCAAAATCTCAACAAATATTTCATTTCCTTTTTTATAGCCCTTTGAATTTTCGAACTTCTTATCACAAAATCCCTTCTCATTTCAAGAATTAAAGCTTGTTTTTCAGTATTCCTCAATTCATCAAGTTATTTTCACAATCTGGCAACACAAAGCCTTCGCATTTATGGAATCTTAAAAAAATTTACCCTTCATATTTCAAGAATAATATTTTTTTTTTCACCATTTTTATTTTGTTTTTTTTTTACAACAAAACCCTTCTCTATCGAAAAACCAGAACAAATTTCTCTTTTTCACACTTCCAAAGAATTTGAACTTCCATATTTTTATAACTAATCTCTTCATATTTTAAGAATCTTAACACATTTTTGTCTTTCCAAATCTCAAGAATAATAGATCTACTCTCCTTCAAAATTTCACACTCCGCATTTCAAAATTTCATAATCTTTCCCATTTCAAGACTTTTTCTGATACTGAAAATTTAGTAAATTCACTATTGAATTCACTTCACTAACAATAAAGTCTGTTTGAGATAATAATTACAAATTTATCAATTAAAATAGTTGTTCAGACAAAACCGTGCAGATGACTTTTTAGAATTTTTTTTCTTTACTTGTCGTCTTTTTCTTCTTATACATAGGGGCCTTGATTGTCAACAACTAGAGATGGTAAATTATCTGATTAACAATATACTCATCTTGTAATTAAAAGTTAAGTTCACATTTCTTAGAGTAGAGCACTGTTTTCACCTTATTATTTCTTTCTGTGTAGTCAATGAGACTTTTTCCATTCATATTATAAAATTCATATGTTCAAATTGTTTATTGAAACTAATGTTGCCTTTCCAAAAAACTAACAAACAAGTATGTGTCCAATAAGAGAGTCATACTTACTCCCGCCATTTACCCGTGTCGCAGCCATTTAGACATTTTTCTCCACAATTACTCGGACTAGCTGTCTTGGCTTTTCTCTTTCTACAATAAGCCATGTCTTGATGCAAACTACTGCAAAATACAGGATAACATCAAATTCACTAGAGACGCCAAAAATTCATCACTATCTCTAACTGCCAAATAAAAATTTGCTTCCCACTACCTTGACAGCAGTGATGCAGAGCCCATAATAGCCTTTAGAAAATGAATAGTTTTATTTTTTGGAGAAATCCATATTATTCTTTGAAGTGAAGTTTTGTATTGACGAATATATTCGACTCTTTTTTATGATTACTTATTTAGCCCTCATACCGAGATGGTGTGAGAGCGTCGTCAGCCTTCTCCACGTGGGGAGGTCTTAAGCAAGGGCCTCTGCATCAGACAGTGAAATTCCAGCTTGGTCCAGGAAGTTCCCAAGACAATAACTCCACCGGAATTTGGGTTTTCCTCTTGGACGGTTCCAGTCACTACTGGTTGGTTCAAAGTCGTAAAGAATATAAGCCAGAGTATCGGCAGGCAATCGAAAAACATGTTCAAACCAACGAAGTGTACGCTCGGCAACCAGGTGCGACAAAGGTGACTGGGAAGTCATATTTCGTAGGCGGTCGTTGCTGACAAAGTCTGTCCATCGGATTCCCTCGATTGTCCAAAGCCACTTAGATCGAAGAGTGTTGAGACGGCACTGGACAGCTGCAGTTGCAGGCCAACTTTCAGTTCCATATAGCAGGATCGAATAGACTGACCCTTCAAGGATCTTCATTTTGGCGGTACGTTTGATAGTTGGCTTCTTCCAAACATGGGTCAGTGAATCGAAGACGTCAAAGGCCTTGGCCGTGCGGGCAGCAACTTTATGGTTGATGCAGCCATCCGATGATATATTAGAACCAAGATAAGTGAAGTGGTCAGCCACTTCGACTTGGTTCTCAGCGACCAAGTAATTAGAATTATAAGTGTCAGACTTTGGCTGGACTACCATGACTTTTGTCTTCTTCCACTTAATGGATAGTCCAGTCCTGGCATCTTTACCCAGAAGCGTGTTTAGAGCCATGAGCAGCTGTGACTTGGAGTAGATGACCAGAGCTTTTATGCATTTTAAAGAAATAGGTTTGGAATGAAGAAATATTAATGGAACTTTAGTGCATATTAGCCTGATGGAAGTAGATTGACATTATAAAATGTAATCGCAATAATTTTGAGAGATTTCGCTACTCTATTTATTTTTCAATGTTTTAATAATAAAAGAGAAATTCCTTAAAACCTGCTTTCAGTAAGGCGCAAATAACAATCGCGCTATAATTGGAGCACAAGGGAGAAAATTACTTGATATATCTAATAATTTCTGTTTGTTTTGAGTTTGAGTGGAATATCAATTTTATTTTTCGTACATTCTAAGTTAATTATTAGTTTCATTTTTTACCAAGTCTAATATTAATATCTTCTTCTTTTTACTTTAATTAATTAAAAAAAAAATTTCCGAAAAATAAGTTTTTCAAATAAAAGTAAAGGCAATTTTAAAATTAAGCTCAGATACAAATACCTTTTAAAATTAAAACTCAAAACGACCAGAAATTACTATTAAAGAATAAATGAAACCCAAACGAAACAGAAATTAAATAGACAATCATAGCAAAAACATATAACAAGTAATAATACAAATCAATAAATAGATCTTAAAGCGAGTAATGCTTAGATTGAATATGAATTTCAAGCTTAAAACGAACAGAATTTAAATAAACAATCAATACAACCAAACATACAATAGATATTAATTTAAGTAGCATTTTGAACTGATCAGCTTTCAGCAACTACTATCATTATACATCAAATATTCAGTTTAATTTATTAGGTCTTTTTAAAGTTGTTAAAGACGAATATAGTTTCCCTACAAACAAGTGTTTGGATACTGCCTCCTTTCCTAACTGTAAATAAAAACCAAAAGCCTACTGCGTCATTGGAGCTTAACTGAAAATAGATTATATTACAAATATTTTCTTTTTCAGTTCTTACAGTATTGAAAATAAAAATACAATTACAGTGAAATAAATTCTTGAACTGATGGATCTTCCGACAATTAATATCATTATACATCAAATATTCAATTTGATGTTATTGATACTTTTCAAGACGCGTGTAGTTTTCGGTAAAGCGCCAATGACGCAGTAGGTTTTAAACTTTTACAGTGAGAGAAGGAGGTTACACCCAAATTCTTGTTTGTAGTGAATTTTATTCGTTTGAAGCTTGATTTGCATATTCAATTTAAGGTTCACTCGTTTTAAAATATAATTATTAATTTACATTAATATCTATTGTGTGTTTGTTTGCATTGATTGTTTATTTGATTTCTCTTCGTCTTGAGTTTCTTTTATGCTTCAATAGCAAAATATTTTTTTTCGTTTCAAGCTTGATATTCATATTCAATATATTGTATGTTTTTGCTATGATTTATCTTGTTGTATGTTTTTGCTATGATTGTTTATTTAATTTCTGTTTGTTTTGGGTTTCATTTATTCTTTAATAGTAATTTCTGGTCGTTTTGACTTTGTATTTTGACAGGTATTTGTATTTGCTGAGCTTAAGCTTACAATGGCCTTTACTTTTCTCCGAAATTTTTTATTTTTCAGGAAGTTTTTTTTTAATTAATTTTTGTTGGTTTTTGATTGCAAAAAATTTCACGTTTTTAAAAATTCCTTATGTCAAAATAAAACTTAAAAAAAAAAATCAAATATTCAAAGCATCAAAACTGATATCAGAGTAACAATATCAAAGTGCAAAAACGGGTTTGTCTCAACCTCGGAGTTTTTTATTATGTGATATTTTAACTATTTTTAACAAAATTGCTATCTCAACATTTTCATAAAATGGGTTTTGGGAAAAAGGGCGTGGGGGAATTAGATTATGCTTTGGTATCTTTTGACTTTTTAAAAGTGAAATAGAACTTTCTATTTTCAATTAAATGAGCCCTGTCTGAATTTTATACAAATATCCCTTCTATAAGATCCATATATATCTCCAGAGTATAAATTAAAACGCCTGTCCCTAGGCCCTGGAGGGTGTGTCGACCCTGGAGTTTTAATATCTGATGGTTGAACTATTTTTAACAGAATTGTCTCCTGAAATTTTTATCAGATAGGTTTATCCATCCGATACACCCAAAGGTATGGAGGGCAGGAGGGGCTAGTTGCCCTCTGATCTTTTTTCACTCTGAGAAAATGAACTACAACTTTTAATTTCCATTCAAATGAACCCTCTCTGAAGTTTTCTTATCTGATCTTTGAGCTATTTTTAACGAAATTACCATACGTAAAGGAGTTTTTGTTATATGGTCTTTGAACTATTTTTATAAAATGGTTACCTCAAATTTTTTATTAGATGTATTTGGGGAAAAAGGGCTGGAGGGGGGGACCAGATGCCTTCTGATCACTTTTGACTTTTAAAAAGGGCACTAGAACACTCGATTTCCAATCGAATGAGCCCCCTTTGAAGTTTATACGATGACCCCTTCTATATGAAGTGCCTCAGGGAAAAAATAAATGGAGCGTGAGGGGAGGCTAGCTGCCCTTCAATCACTTTTGACTCTTAAAAAGTGAAGCACAACTTTCAATTTCCCATCAAATGAGCCCTCTAGGAATTGTATACGAGCATCCCTTCCATAACAACCATATATGCTCCCCGAGCATAACTTGCAACACCTACCCCCGGGCCCTGGGGGGCTGTGTCGACGCCGGAGTTTTTTGTTATCAGAACTTTGAACTATTTTTAACAAAATGTCTATCTAAAAATTTTTACCTGATGCATTTAGGGCGTGGAGGAGGGGAGGGGGAGGGCTATTTGCCCTCCGATCTCTTTTGATTCTTATAAAGTGAACTAGAACTTTCCATTTCCAATCAAACGAGTCCTCTCCAAAGTTTATACGGGCATACCTTCCATAAGAACCATATATGCCCCAAGAGCATTACTCATAAGGCCTGCCTCCGGGCCCTGGCAGGTTCTGTCGATACAGCAATTTTTCTTATCTGACCTTTGAACTAATTTTAATGAAATGGCTATTATAAAAATTTTATTGGATGGGCTTGGGGAAAAAAGGGTGTGCGTGTGGGGTGGGGGGGGCTAGCTGCCCTCGGATATCTTTTGACTCTTAAAAATTGAGCTAGAAATTTCAATTTGCAATCCAATGAGCCCCCTCTGAAGCTTATACGAGCATCCCTTTCATAAGAACCATATGCGCCCACAGGACAGCACTTACAACGCCTATCCCTCGGGCTCTGGGGGGTGTTTTAGTTATCTAATTTTTGAACAATTCCCAAAATTCTGGCTATCTCAAAATTTGTAGCGGAGGTGTTTGGGGAAAAAGAGCATTGGGGGGGGGGCTAGTTTAACTCTCTTGACTCTTAAAAAGTGGCCTAAGACTTTCAATTTCCAATCAAACGAGCCCTCTATGAAGTTTATACGAGCATACCTTTCATACAAACCATAAATGCCCCAGGGCATAAATACAACGCCTGCACCCGGGCCCTGAGGGGTTGTGACGACACCTAAGTATTGTTATCTGACTTTTGAGCAATTTTTAACTTAATGGCTATCTCAAAATTTTTAGTGGATGCATTTGGGGAAAAAGGGGCGTGAGGGATAGTTGCCCTCCAATCTCTTTTGACTCAAAAAACTTAACTAGAACTTTCAATTTCCAATCAAGTGAGCCATCTCTTAATTTTTTACGAGCATCCCTTCAATAAGAACCATATATTCCCCCAGGGCATAACTTGCAACACCTGCCCTCGGGCCCTGGGGGGCTGTGTTGACTCCTGAGTTTTTGTTATGTGGTCATTGAACTATTTTAAAATAAAAGCTATCTCAAGGTTCTTATCGGATGGGTTTGAGGAAAAAAGGGCGTGGAGGGGGGGGGGGGAGGCTAAGTGCCCGCCAATCTCTTTTGACTCTTAGAAAGTGAACTAGAACTTTCAATATCCAATCAAATGATCCCTCTTTGAAGTTAATACGAGCATCTCCTCCATAAGACCCATATATGCCCCCAGGGCACAACTTACAACGCCTGCACCCGAGCCCTGGTGCGTTGTGTCGACACCAAAATTTTTGTCATATGATCTTTGAACTATTTTTAGCAAAATAGCTATCTTAAAATTTTTATTGGAGGCATTTGGGAAAAAAGGGTTCGGGGGGGGGGGGGCTGGTTACCCTCCAATATCTTTTGACGCTTAAAAAATGAACTAGGAAATTGAATTTCTAATCAAATGCGTCCTCTCTGAAGTTTATGCGAGCATTTCTTCCATTAGAAGCATATATGTCCCCGGATCATAAATTGTAACCTTTGCCCCTGAAGACTGTGGGGGAGTGCCCTGCTCAAAGATATAATTTCCAGAATTTTCAACTACGTTGAACAAAATGGCTATATCAAAATTTTGATTGGATGTGTTCGGGGAAATGGTGGGCGTGGAAGGGGTGTCAGTTGGCTAAGAATCACTTTCGACTATTAAAAAGGGAGCTAGCCATTTAAATTTCCAATCGAATTTGCCCTTTCTGAAGTTTCTACGACAACGTTGTCTATACAAAACCTTATATGCCCCAAGGGCATAACTTACAACCCTTGCCTTGAGGGCTGTGGGGGAGTTGTCATCCTCAAACACCTAATTTCCAGAACTTAAAACTACGTTTAATAAAATGGCTATCTCAAAATTTTGATTGGATATGTTTGGGGAAAAGGTGGGCGTGAGAGAGTGGTTAGTTGCCCTCAAATCACTTTCAACGCTTAAAAAGGGCGCTAGCCATGTCATCTTCCAATGGAATGAGCCTTTTTTGAAATTTCTAAGAGAACGCTTTCTATAAGGATCTTATATGCCCCCAGGACATAACTTAAAACCCTTGCCCTGAGGGTTGTGGGGGAGTGTCCTCATCAAAAATATATTTTCTATCTGGAAATAAACTACGCTGAACAAAACAACTGTCTCAAAATTTTGTTTGGATGTGTTTGGGGGAATGATGGGCGTGGGAGGGGGGGGGCTAGTTGCCCTCCAATCACTTTTGACTCTTATAAAGGGCACTAGAACTGTCAATTTCCAATCGACTAAGCCCCCTATTAAGGTTCTACGACGACCCCTTCCATATGAAGTACCTTTGGGAAAAAAAAATATAATAATAATAAAACATTGGAGCCGTATGACCTTTACTATAGGCAACGCTATAGCGTTGCCTCTGATATCTGTCTTATAGTATTTTTTTTTTTTTAATTATAATTGTAAAGGATGAATGAAATCACACGAAGAACTAAAAACATTGTCAGTAGGGACTTTAAGCTACGGCGTCGTCAGTATGTAGACTGCTTGTCTACATACTCAAGTTACTAGGTAAAAAACAAAACAAAAAAAAACTTACGGCACATAGTATTTAGACCACCCAAAAATCCAAACAAAACCATTTCACAGGTGCAAAATTATGTGAGAAATGATCACACAGGTGTGTGGATGATGTGAAAATTTCAGACATAATTAATCGATTCAGGGAATTTTAAGTGAAAGGAAGAATCTTTGCTATAGGAATTTTGTGTGATTTTCTGGGATAAGTCGGCCCTAAGACATCACTGGAATATGGCAAATGTTTTAGCCTTTAATCATTTCAAATTATTACCGAAGTTCATCAATTTCAAAAATCCAGCCATTTGATTCATAAGTACCAATCTTATTAAAAGTCAAACTAACGTACATAATGTGTCCTGATTTCGAACGACCGATATTTGAAAATGCAAGAGGGTCCATTACCTTTGTATTTAAAATACTGAATTACAATTCCTCATATGCAATTAAAAAGGGAAAAACACCGAAACTGGAGAAAATATAAATATAGAGGGTACATCTAAATTTATTTTTGGCGTTATAAAAATCAGTATTTACAGTATACAAGATGTTGCCATTGCAATACCTGGTTTTGAAGCTTATTTTCCAGGTTTACCTCTGTCACCTTTCTTGGAATTTGGTGGTCGACCAGCACGCTTCCCACTATAGGTAGATTTGTCTTTCGAAGGTTTGGAGGCAAGGAGGGGATGCAGCTCTGGAAAAAATGAGAATAATTACTTCATCTCTATGTAAATAGATCTATATGGGACTGACAAGAAAAAGAAAAATTTCTAAGAAATGTTTCAAGATTGTTAAAACTCGAAGTAAGGATTCCATAAAGATCCACATAAACATTGCTTAATAATTTCACATTGCAAACCACAAAATCTCCGGGATGGAACACCCCACCAAACTCAGTGTGGCATGCATCATATCACTACAGGAGGCTTCCAAGTTTTTTTTTTTTATTATCCTGGTTAGAATATTTATCTTTAAATTTTGGGCCGATGTTTGGCAGGTTCATTGGGGTACAGCACATATCCTTTTTTTTCTCAAAAAGGACATTAGATTTATGAACTTGCCACAGAATCAGCCCTCTTTGCAACATAAGATTGTCTATTCTATACAAGAAAAAAAAAACATGGGTTGTGCCATTCGTTATTTGGTCTATTCTGTTATGCTATTTATTCTATTACCTTTGATTTGAATAAATATATATATATATATATATATATATATATATATATATATATATATATATATATATATATATATATATATATATATATATATATATATATATATATATATATATATATATCCCTGGAATGAAACAAAAGTCACAAGACTTTATGCAAATAAATTCCCAAAGCAAAGTAAAAAAAGGCCAACTCATGCAAACATTATTCAGCAGCAAGATAATAGCAACAGCTTTTTGGGAAGATGTATATCGCGTGTGGAGTCGATGCAGCCGAGAACAGCTACTGCTACAGATCTTATTCTGAAAGTTTACAACACCTACGGTGAGTTAACAAAACAGAAGAGGAGGCATACTGACTTCTGGTATTATTCTGATCCATGATAACGTCCTTCCTCACAATGAACAATTTAAATGGGGCATTTTCTAAAACCCACCACACAGTTTTGAATTATTGCCGAGTGACTTCCCCCTAGCCCCCGAATCCTTTTTTTTTTGGGGGGGGGGGGTCACGCCTCACAACTGAGTACGAATTCAAAGAAATCTTCACAATTCACTTCAAATCATACAATGCTCACTCACAGATAAGACAAAAATCCAATCTTCAAGACGGTTATGCAGAAAAACATCCTCGATGGTACATTGTTTTTGGCAATAAGATTTTTTTTTTCTATAACTACCCATCTTTCCTTTACAACCAATCAAAGATTGAAAAAACAAACAAATAATTGTGGTTCTGATACAAATATGTAATTATACAGAATAAAATAACCAAAAAAAAAATCTTATATTACAAAGAAACGAAAGAGTGACGCTAAAAAAAGTGTCTTAGCGAGATGTGATACAAAGGATCGTCATTTTTGGACTCACCGCATCCATTTCGCCTACAGTACTTCTATCCAATTAAAAAAGTAGTCTTATTTGAAAGCATGACCCATGGCAAAACCATCTTTTTAAAGAGAGAGAAAAAAAAGCACCATAATCAAACACGGTACCAAAATTGGGCACTGTGTTTGAGCTTATTAATTCAGTTTCAACCAAAATAAGCTAATTTCGAAGGCGCTTTTAGGGGAGGGACGGAGGGGGCACTTATCCAAGGCGCTGAGATTTTAGGGGTGCAAAATTTCAAATAAATAATCTAACAGCAATAATCATTTTATAATGTTTGAAGTTTTATTTTTATGAAAATAAAGTAGAGGGCGCAGTAAATAAATGAAAAAAGTTATTAAATTACTAACTAATTAATAAAATAAAAATAAATCATAAAACTAAAGTTATTTAAATAATAATAATTAAAATATGTAATTTTATTAATAAATGAAAACATTGTTCATATTTGGCCTGAAAATTTTGTAGGTGACAGGGGAGAGGCCATAATCAAGATTTTCCCCTGGGCGCAAGAGAGACTAGAACCGCCACTGGCTGATTTATAGTTGACCGCAAAACGAGAAGGGCTAGTACCGTAAATCAAGCTCTACCCCCTGAAGTAAATTTTGCTCAAGTGCTCATTTTGTTTAAAACGATAAAAAACAAAAGGACGCCGGCGGGGGGGGGGGGAGAGATTCGAACCCCCCTTCGTCAAGTTACCCAAACTTATACGATTTGTATTTACAATGTCCCAATATTTTTGCCCGATTAGCAAAATTCATGCCTCCATCAAGATCTGAGGACCTCTCACCTCCTGAAATATATTTCTGCACAAGTGCCTCTGCCTCATGCAGGAATCTTCAAGCACTGTTATATTTAACCTTTGTTTTACAATTAGTTAGGCGGATCAATCCGTTTAGTCTCCTGTTACCCAGTAGATCATGTCTTTTGCAATTATGATTTTTTTAAAGCATGATTTTTAGTATTCTGATAATAATCCAAGCATGAAAAGAACAGAAGTAAGGGAGAAGTAGAAATTAGTACAGAAAAAAACACACTTTTATCCAATAAGTTGTTTAACACTAAACGGTCATGTATATTTTACCACTGATGGGAAGATTGTCCAATTGAATGTCATAAGTTTTCGGTCGTTTTTTCTTTGGCGATTAATTTTCTTTAGAGTCGCCACTCGTTAGTCCCGTTTATAACGAATCAAGGCCTTATAGTCCCCATGTATCTTAAGGTTCTTAAATTTCCGGTGCAACTGGTAAGAAGAGAAGTTGTTCTTTCCTATATTCCTCCTCATCAAAAGAATAGCTAGCAGCAATTGGTTCAATGCTCGTTACATCCACCTAAAAATACAAATGTTTGCAACAGAGCTAGTGGTCGAGTCAAAGTTCAAATTAAATATATCTAATGATTTCACAAATTATTGAGAATAACTTCATGCAGAGCGATTTCAATCAGGATCACAGTGCTTTTTGGTTGAGATGGGGATTCTTCAAGAGAGCAAAGTAAAGGCAAATCATATGGAAACTATCGCAGATTAAATAAAGAATAAAGAATCCCTAAATCTTAATCTTACGACTATAGGCAAACTCCAAGACTCATTCCACTTCCTACACACAACCTTGAAACATACATTAGTGTTTAAAATCAACACGAATTTTAGTAACACTTAAAAAGAGCTACAAAAATTAACTAAGATGGCTGGTACCGCAATCGAATTGGAATACCTCTAATTTCACGAATAGAATAATGCAAAAAAATTTATAATTTGTGTACAACACCTCAATATCTTCATCCTGCTTTTTCTCATCAGGCGTAATAGATCTATCTTCATCTTCCAGGTCAAATTCAGATTCTCTTTCTTCATATTCGACATTTTCATCGAGCTCTTTAAAATCCGGGGCAAAAGCAGACCAATTCTCGACTTGAGTTTGAGACCAGATTGAAACTACACCACTAGCAACCGAAGCTATTATTGGACGCAAAGGATGCCACTAAAAAAAGTAAGAAATTCATAAAAGAGGATACATAAAATAGAAGGAGTAAGGGAGCTAAAAGGGGAAGACAAGGGGTACTGACACCATGCGCCACCCTTCACCTGGGACGACCGAAGGTGCATATTAAAAAAAATATATATTTTTGATATTCTTAATATTTACGATACTTTCTCCAAAAGAGAAGAAAGAACATTAAAAATTTCCCCTAAAAAATGTATGCAGACTTGCATTCCCTCCTAGGAAAAAATGTCGTTAGGACCATTTTGATTCGATAAAAATAAGGTAAGCGAGAGTTTTAGTACTTCAAGGAAGCTTAAACGCATTTTACCTGGTTTAATGACAACCTATTCTGAAACCACTTCCAAAAGCGCACGATAAGGCTAGAAGTTCCTGATTCTATAACTAAGTCTACATTCACTCTATATAATTTAGTATGACTCTTTAATTTGTCTCTAGCTCCACAGAAGTCTTCTGAAGACCCTTAGTTATTTTTTAGTTTCAGTTCGGATCAGTCAAGTTATCACCTTTGGAACTTAAGCAATATTCAAATCCCTTTCCCTCTCTTGGTAAAGTCAGATCTCTGCCTCTCCACCACGTGTCGTGTTGTTTGGAATAGTTAACCTAAACTGACTCGAAGATTTCACTCATTTGGCACCTTTAAAAGATTGATAAAAAAATTGTTGGTTTCATTTTCATTTCTTTCATTCCTTCAATGATTTTTTATGTCCCTCTTTCCTCCAACTCAATTTACAGTATTACTAGTTAAATATGTCTTTCTTTTCTCACTTCTCTGTGGCAGCTACATGGGTAAATTCTGTGCTAAAAGATGTTTTTTCTTACTGTAAAACATAGGCTATTAAGCCTTTAAGGGGATGTTTGTGTCAACTTAATATTTAGTACCATCTAATGTTACTGCCCATAAATTTATTTGTTTATTTATCACGATTCTAAGAAAATCCTCAATCTTCTAGGTTCTCAAATGCAATTGTGAGGAATGGTTGTATTGTTGATACGAATAGTAAAATAAGTGGCAATTTTCACAGTCCTATCAAAACTTCTTTGTGTTTCTTACGGAAATCAAAACCCCAATTCCACCCGTACAGCAATAAATTAACATTCAAAAATTCTATTAAAAAGCCACTGTGACGAACTTCATTGGTATTACTTACAACGACATCCAATAGCAGTTCTCCCTTTGTGCCGTGAAGGATTTTTACAATATTTCCTATTGACTTTTCACAAATGTAGAGTGCATGCTGACGTGCTGACCCAGCACAAACATATTCACCATCTCCAGAAAAGCAACATTTCTTCCAAGTTGTCCTACAAAAAAGAAAAAAAGGAATTAAAAGTCACTATTATTTCTTCTTCTTATTTCTTCTATTATTTCTTACAATCGTTAAATTTATGGGTGTGATCGTATTCCCAAATTAGAAATCTTAGGAAGGAACGTAGAAAATTAGTTCTTATAAGCTGTATGAGGTGAGGAGGGGAGGAAGGGAGGAGGAGAGACTAAAAAAACTTTGAAGTTGAGTCTGGTGCCAAATCTAGACTGAATTTTTATTTGGCTTTAGGAGCAGCTGACTGATTTTCTTTGGTTATTCTGCCGGATTTATATTCACCTGTTTTCGCTAGACCTAAAGTGAAAAATTTCTACTTGTCAGATAAAAGAACTTAAATAATTTACAGGAGGTAATAAATAAATTCAATCTTACAACACAAATATCCCCCTCCCCCCCCCATAAAAAACAACAGAACAACTCATCAAACACCGTGAAACAGAATTTAGGTATCAATACATATAACAAAACAATCGGCTTATTATGCCAAATTCAAAAATATAAGATTCATTAAGCTTAGCGTTAAAAATAAAAGGCTACGAGCCTGAAAAAAGTTGCTTTATTTTCCAAAAAAGGGGGGAAACACCCCCTAAAAGTCAAAAAACTTCATGAAAATCACACCATTAGATTCAGCGTATCAGAGAACCCTATAGTAGATGTTTCAAGCTCCTATATGCAAAATTTGGAATTTTGCATATTTGCCAGAAGAAAGATGCGTGTTTTTTATAAATAAAAGTTGAAATAGGGATAAAATCCTTTTAATAGACAATGATGATGATAACAGTAATAGAAATTCTCAAAAATACCAGATATTTCGGTCACATATACAGTGACCGTCATCAGTAGTAAAACTAAACTAAAACAATTTAAAACAAAAGTTTATATACTAAATCAAATAACACTACATATTGTTTAGATCTCTAATTCTTTTCAAAGCAAAGGCGGAAGCTATTCTCCTTGACCTTCTTGGATTCGGTTCATTAGCGTTCAATGATAACACTTGGACAAAGGTCAACTACATTGGGTGAATTGAACTTTACTCTGTCAGATTTTAATAAATTATCATAGATAGAGTTCAACCAATATTCACCTGTATCCAAATTCAAAGCAATAATCTTGAATAAGATTTTCTTTATTTCATGAACTTCACGAAAATTTTGCTTTAAACCCCGATCCCTAGAAATCAAAGAGACATTCTCGAACAAAATAAAATGGTCTGGAAAATTAAAAATATGTTCTGAAAGGGCTGAAGTAAAATCTTCAGACTCAGAATCTTGCTTTAAAGCCGAAGAAATTGAATCTTTGTGTTGTAATAACCTCATTTCCAAACTCTGGTTAGTACGTCCCACATATGAGTTTACGCAAGTACATGGGATCTGATAAACCCCATTTTGTTGCCCCAATGAAGTTAGATCCTTCCCAGAATTTAGAAAACTACCCAAAGTATTATTACTCTTTAAAGCTACCCTTCGACCATTGCTTTGTAAAATTCTTTTAAGTTTTTCACTTAGCCCGTGTACATATGGCAAGGAACAAAAAACATCCTTCTCCCCAGTCTTCTCCAAGACTTCCTTAGAAGTCTCTAGAAACCTTTTTCTTCTTTTTGAAAAAGTCTGGTTAATTAACCATTCTGGATACATGTTGCTTATTAGTATTTTCCTTAGAAAAGACAACTCCTCCTCAACAAATTTTGGAGAGCAAATACTAAAGATCCAATCAGTTAAAGAAATGTTCAAACCAATTTTTACTTGGCAAGCGCGACCGGAACTATAAGACAAAAATCTATTGTTATTGTGTCTGTTTTCTGTAAAATTTTAAAATTCAGCGTACTTTTATTTTTCAAAAGAAGAACATCTAGGCATATAAGTTTCCCATTCTCTTCTGATTCAACAGTAAAATTTATATCCCCCCCAGACAATTAAAATGTTTGAAAATTTCTTTTAATTCCTCTTCCCCATAATCCCATATTGAAACAATGTCATCCATATAGCGGCCCCAGAAAATGTTTTAAAAAATATGAATTTAACGCAATTGTTTCAATATTCTCCACAAAAATGTTAGCTAATAAAGGGGATAAAGGGGCCCCCATAGGTAAACCATTTATTTGTTCGAAATACTCCCCTCTAAATTGAAAAAAAATAAGAGAACTTATTGCACAACCTTACTAAATGCATAATTACAGAAAGTTCCAAATCTGTTTTGCCACTAATCAAATCCAAATTTCTTAACAGCTTCCTTTCTAGCAGAGTTTCGGCTGCTTCTACATCAGTATTTGTGTACATTGATATATTGTCGAAGCTTGAAAGCAAAGAATTCGAAGGAAATTCTACATTTTCAGTTTTTCAACCAAATTCGAAGAATTCTTAATATACGAAATTTGTGTAGACAAAAGTGGTTTACAGATTGACACTAACCATTTGCTCAAAACACTTGTTGGTGACCTTGTACTTGACACAATTGGTCATAATGGTAGGTTAGGCTTATGAATTTCGGGAAGTCCATATAATTTAGGGCACAAGGAACTGCGTGGCAGGCATTTGTAATTGAGTTGAGGTGTAATTTTTCCTCCATCCTTTAAGTACTTGAATTCGTTCTTAAGCTTATTTGTAAAAGAGTCTGTTGGATTAAACCATAGCTTCTTGTATCTTTTTTCATCATTTAGAAATCTTCTTACTTTTGAATAGTAGTCCTCAGTATTCATCACAACTAAAGTGTTACCCTTATCTGCTTTTGTAATGGTAATTGAACCATCCTTTTTCAAGTTTTTAAGAATTCTTATGTCTTTGATGGTCGTACTAGGAAATTCCGATTTCAATACAAAATTAGACAGGGTTTTCATGGAAGAAGCTCTTACTAAACTAACATCTTTAATTAGATTTGCATTTTTATGCAAAGATGTTTCTATTGAAGAAATAATATCTTCCACGGGGACTTTATTAGGTTTAAAACAAAATTTCGGACACTTTTCAAGCGCTGATTGTTCTTGTATTGTTAAAGTTCTTGATGAAAATTAACCACACCTGCTCTAAGAATTGACGAAGGTATTACCGCATTATTTGTTGATAATTTCGAAAACTTTTTTAGCAATCTTTCTCTGGAAAGGCGAAAGTCATGATTGAAGTGATTTTTTCCTGTTTGTTGAATAAAACAAAAGTCACTTACACTAACCTTTTTTGATATAAGATTTTCTAGGGAAAGTTTATCTCTCACTATTAAAGCTCTTTTTCGACTTTTATCCATAATAATGTGATTTAAAGTCTTGAAATGTAAGCTTCGTTCAAACTTTTCTTCCTTGAAAGTGTCCAAATGTAAATTGAATTTTATTGAAGGTGGCACAATTCTCATCTTCTTACATCGTAGAAGAAAATCCTGGTGGTTGATAACATTTGCATGTTTTTCTGAGTGTTTATATATTTATACAGAATTTTGGTCAAATCATCCCCATAAATATAACGTAGATAATTTTGGAGACCGCACTGCATTTCCATGGCGGTAAATAAAAGTTCAAATAGGGATAAAATCCTTTTAATAGACAGTGATGATGATAACAGTGATAAAAATTCACAAAAATACCAGATATTTCGGTATAAACTTTTGTTTTAAATTGTTTTAGTTTAGTTTTACTACGATGACAGTCACTGTATATGTGACCGAAATATCTGGTATTTTTGTGAATTTTTATCACTGTTATCATCATCAGTGTCTATTAAAAGGATTTTATCCCTATTTGAACTTTTATTTATCGTCATGGAAAGGCAGTGTGGTCTCCGAAATTATCTACGTGTTTTTTATTAATTTTTTCTTTTCCCCAGTGGGGATCGTATCGAACCATTGGTCATAGAACATCAGGAGAGGGTTCATTTGAACAGAAATTAAAAGTTCTAGTGCCTTTTTTAAGTGACAGAAAAGATTAGAGGGTAACTAGCCCCCTCCTCTCACGGCCCTTTTCCCCTAAACTCGTTCGATCAAAGTTTTGATATAGCCATTTGCTTCAGCATAGTTGAAAAGTCCCAAAACTATGCCTTTGGAGATAATATGACCCCGCCCACCAGCCCCTGGGAAAATGTCTTTAAGTTATAAAATTTACCCATTGTTCTACGTATAGTATTTGTTATTGGGTGGTATAGACATTTTCGGATGGGATTTTGTAGAAATTTTACACTGGCGGATGGGAGGGGGGGGGGGGATTTGACAGAATTCCTATACGATTTTTTTTTTATTTGTCTTACTTTCTCTTTGTCAGCTTAATTTTCAAAGGGAAAATTTTCAGCGTGTTTTGATTTCCAGGAACAATTTCCATGTAAGGGTGATTTCTGAAGCGATCGGAAAAACAATTAGGGGCGATACATAAATTAATCTGTATATGAAAGGGGCTATCCCCTTCTCAACAAATCGCTCTTTACGCTAAAGTTTATCTTTTTGTTCAAATTATTTAAGAATAACACCCGAACCCCAAGGGTCGTTTAATTAGAGTAATTAGAAGCTTTCTTAAAAGTTTGAAAAATGACTTTAGCGTAAAAAGTGAGGTGTTGACGAGGAGACAGCCCCTTTCATATAGGAAATAATTCCTGTTCGTTTTAATTTTTAATGTTGCTCCTTACTTTCAGCTGAAAAAATCTTTTTTTTTTAAATTGATCGTAACAAAAGGCCATCTGAGGCCAACACAGCCTCTCGCAGAGCTGTTTCAGTTTCATGGCTATATCTATATCGAGCTTTGAAATTATTAACAAAAATTCAAGCAACAGTTTTTGAGCTGTTATCAAAAGTATTTAAAATCAAATTGTCAGAATGATATTTACACGTAAATAAATATAAAACTACTACTACTACTACAACTACTAAAAACTCACCGCAGCACCAAGACACCTGTGTCAAACACAGCTACGCACGCTCCTCCTCCATCTCAATCTATTCAAAACCTCCCTCTTTACACCCTCCCAGGAAGTTTCCGAAAAAAAGAATAATATAAGGGAATAATTCCCTTTAATAAATATAAAAAGGAAGTCAAAATTGGCCACGGGGAAGTTGATTTCATTGGCATGGTACTTGGCCAGCTTCACCGAAATACCCGCAATATAGTCTTTTGGTCCAACTAAGAAAACTCTACTACCTTTCAAAATATTATAGCATTTCCAGCGAGTTTTCCCAATCACAATTTTAAAAACCTTCATGAGGACCGGCTCAAAAAAGAGTAATTCTTGTATTGTTGAAAGACAAGCTATATTCAAGATGAAAATTGGAAGTAAGTCTTCATCAGATTTGCATGCAAATTTCCACCAGTTTTAAATGCGAATCAAATTTTTATTCTTTCTGCGGCTTTTACAAAAATAAAGAACAGAAAGAAGTGATACAAATCATTAACAAGGCTCTTTTTCAGAAAATTTCTTCGAACTTGGGCTTTATACCTTTTATAATTGCTTAGTAGTGCGAGCTACATACCTGTAACAAAAGGCATGCAAGTAACAAAGCAGTCTCTACAAAAGAGCAAATACGTTTGTCACAACATTGCTGAGAACTGAAGTTATTCCTAGAGTTAGAGTTGTCTTTTTTAAGAATGTTTCTTCGCCTTAATATGAAGTAAAAACTCGCTGCAAATAACCCCGCTGTTTCAAATATACCCCCAAACGAACTACTAATACAATCACTAAACACCAGTTTTTAAACATCAGTTAAAAAGAGATTCTTCCACTTCGGTCACCTTTTATTCACTTGTTTAGCGGCACTAGACACATGATGAGTGCCTGCTATGCCGCCAGTCCCTTACCATGCTAAAATATTAGGATTTATGAAATTGCTGAGCCTTAGCTTAAGGGAACTAATTAACAGCTTTGATGAAACCCCTCCCCCCTAACAGACAAAAATTTTACACGAATGGAAAAATCTACTAAAGACGGATGTATGGGACGACACAAAAACTTTTTAAAAGAACTACTTATTATGTGCTTCCTCCTGCAGAATATCAGAATGAGGTATCTCCCTCAAAGAATTGTCTTGTCGCTTTGAAAAACAGGGGTACAAGCAGAAAAGGCTCCTTAGAAGTAGGCGACTTGGTATACTGGTAAAGACAGCTATTCGCACCACATCGAACCTTGCCTTTAGAGATAGCGGTTGGTCTTTGGATGTGCAACTGTCTACCCGACAAACCCTATTATGGATCCACAGAAGCAGCGCCAATTGAGCTTTGGGAACCCGATAATAGAGCACGCAATCGGTACTTGTTAACTATAGCAACCACACCAACATTTGGACAGCGTAAAGCAAGAAAACAATTCTTACTCCAGAACATGCAGTATAATTGTAACTAACACATTTTGCATACAGACCCACTATACTTCACCCCCAACCCCCCCTAATATGCAAATATATAGCCCAAATTAAATAAGTCCAATGCCTTCTGTCACCATTCAATTTTTTTTTTTCGGTTCCTGTTTCGCCACAGTGATACAATTTACAGGCAAACGGATTGAAACAAGAGAGTCGTATTGGGAGAATAGATGGAAAATATATAATTTTGGCTATATTTAGACATTAGGGGGGGGGGGTGTCGTAAATTATAGCGGGTCTGAATGCAAAATGCGTTAGCTACAATTATTCTGCGTATTGTTTTATTATACGTATCGTATTATTCTGCGTAAGTAGTAATTATTTTCGAACTTCACTACTTAGGTGTGGTCGCTAAAATTAACAAGTACTAGGCAACCATATATGGCAGCAGGATCTCGCATAGCAATACTTGTCAGTGGAGCCAGGCTACGGTTACTAGAGTTGGCTTTACCGTCTCCCTGGAGGATATATGGCCTCCCCCCCCCTCACTAAGAACATTGCATCCGTTACTCCTTAAAAATTAAAAGAAAAAATATCTGCTGGTTTAAACTCTTGTTAATTGTAAATTAATCACTTATTTGTTTTCAGCCAGTTTCAGCAAGTTAAGGACACTAATTAATACTTCGATCAGCTAAAATCAATTTGACTAAAACCTTACTTGTTTACATGATCTTGAAGTCTTTGTAAAGGTTATGGATAGCCGTCTTTTCCACATTCAAGAACAGTCTTCGAATCATACACTCGGATAATTCTGTCTGCACTGTTCAAAAGAAAGGAATTGAAAAGAAGCAAAATACACGCTAATTATCTCTCTCAGCGCGATGAAAAAAGCTATCCTTTTAAAGAATTTGTATTTTGAAATTCTGCTTTCTCAAAACTTTTACGTAGTAATTTCTCGCCTTTTCATATGAGCATAAAGCAAAGTAAAAATTTGATTTTATCTTTAATATTATCTTGAATCAACATGAAAAGCAGATTCTTTCATTAACTTGCTATAATTTTTTTTTTTTAATTTTCAGTTACTATTGGCACAGGTCTTTTTTAACTTACAATTTGTTACCTTGACCTGACCTGTTTGATGCATTTTTTTTGTAAAAATCTAAACTTACCGTAGCATAACGGTAGCACAAACGAATTTGAAAGTTTTGTAAATCTGACGTTTATCTGTTAACAACAATTATTTTTCCTAACCATTTGTTTGAATGTAAGATTATTTTTAATGTTCGAAAGAGTTTTACGACACGGAATTAAAATTAAATTTCTTATTGAACGCTAGGGTACTTATCTTCTGCCAAGTAAGCGCACTTTGTTGCCCTCAGGTGGCTATATTTCGCAATTAACTGTTATTAGAAGTAGTAAATCTTCGGTTTATTCGGCCCCTATTGCAAACCAAAACCTTAAATGTAACATAAAAAACCGCATTTGACATTAAATCAACTACTAGCGTTTCCTAGTGGTAAGCATTCAGTCTAGGCAGAGACCCGTTCTAAGAAGGGAAAAGACATATATTATTATGCAAGCATGCGTTTGATTACAAGAAGGTCCCCAAACAAAATTGAATCCAGGGAGAAGGATCATGTCACTGAGGAAGGTGGGGGGTAACAATGCATGTATTTATACTCTATATTTAAGAAATCAACAGGGGGAGGGGGGAATCTCAGAGTCACCTCCTCCTATGCAAGGTCGTGTCGACAAACACCAATCCTATTTTTATATCAATAATCCGATAGAGCGAAATAAAATAGCGACAAAGACTCACTTTCCCCTTCGCGAAAATTCGATGGTTTTGATTGCAGTGACGCTAGTAGTTCCTTGAGTGACCTTAAAGGAAGCCTTGATTTCTAACGTTTTAGGACACAGTACCAGAACCTTTCCTCTGCCATTACCAGTATATATGTGGTCACCTTTTCTATCAAATGATGCAACTATATTAAGATCATTCTAAAAAAGAAAAAGAAAAAACACATCAATTTAGGAAATTCCCCTTAAGTATAACAATAGTGGTTCATAAGGCAACTCCTGACAGAGCTCTTCAATCAAGACATGGTGTCAAACGCAATCGTGTTTCATAAGTAAGGTTGCAACAAAAACTTGGTTTTAAACATAGTCCAAAAGTATAAGTTTGAAGATTTGTTTTAAAACTGAAAAAAAAAAATGATTTCATTTCAAAAAATGTCCACTTCTAAAACAACAAGAAAGAATTTTAATAGACAAAATTTTTGGCAATAAAAAGAAATTCTTTGTCACCTGATCCAAGAAGTTTTAATACATTTATGAACCTTCGTTGAAGTAATTCTCAATCTGAAACACACCATTAGTCTGCTTTAACTATTTATTACTGGTTTTCACTTTAAGTTTTTTTTATTAGCTCTCTTTTGCTTCATCAAGCTAAATCCAGCAAATGAGACCAAGAAGAAAAATTATTACTAGTTACTTTTACTGGTTGGATACAGATTGATTTTACACATTGTTAGTATAGTACTCCTTCATATTTCCTTTTAATTTACAATTCTAAGCATAATATAAAAGGAAATATTGAATCGAGGTCAAAATATTAAAAAAAAAGATTAAAAGGTCAACTTTGTCTTTTTTCAGCTCTTCCTTTGTGGTAGAAGTAATTTATTCAGCGCTATGTTTGTAATTAAAATAAAAGTTAGCCTTTGTCCTGCGTTTGTGCATGCAAAACAGGCACACAAACGATAACTTATATTACAGATGAGGTAGGAGGAGTTGTAAAACTAGCAAATAACAGGTGAAAAGAGAATTAAGAGATACTATGAAAAATACTTTTAAATCATGAATGATTTCCCCGACCCTGTAGTACGCAAACCCCTGTTATAAAACCTGAACTCCTTTAAAGACCTGATCATGACCAGTAGCACACCAACATATGGGACGAAAAGAGACTTTATCCTCTCAGAGAGATATAAACACCATTCTGTCCTTATGTAAATTAATGGAAATGGATTCAAATATACGAAAGGATTCAGCTACATTATTTTAAAAGATAAATAGGATTAGATAAAAAGCCTAATAGCATTGTTATAAAGGGTGATCTGTGTCTTTTTAGCTTAAGAAATAAACGGTTAGTATGCAAGGTAGGTTATTGGGAAAAAATCACTGCTATACCAGATTATTGGTTAATAGAAAATACTTTCAATGAAATGTTATTGGATAAAAGAAAAGATTTTTGACCTGTGCAAATTAAGAGTATACTAGACAATTGTGGGCTATCATGCTGGTGGAATGATGGCATTAGATCTGGGGTGGAAATAGGATTGATCGCAAAAGCTGTTGAAAAAATGCCACAAGATCAAGGTATCCAGGTTTGGCAAGAAGACAAGATCAAGTCAGCATCCCTTGGAATATATAGAAAAATAAAGAAACCTGGGGATAAGAAATATATATAAAATTTGAGCTTCAAAATAATACTTTAAAATGGGTTTTATCACTAAGGAGGACTTTTATGCCGCTTGAGGAGAGACGAAAGTATTTAGGGAGGGTTAAGGTACGGAGTGGTCCCTTCTTTTGTCCGATTTGCGGAGAGTCTAAAGATTTAATGTGTTATTGTGAAGAACTGAAGGTACTTAGAAGGGAAATTTGTGTGAGGAATGTCATGCATAGAAGTTGTTTAGAAAATAAAATATAAAGTATTTGCAAAGTGGATATTAAAAGCTTGAGAAATTTTGTGAGTGGGGGTGATGAGACATAAGGAGAGCTTTCTATTGTAGAGTTATTTTCAAATGTGTTTGAACTTATTGTGCTTTATGTGTTTTGTTGGATTTGTAATATCCATGGCCCATGGAGTTTTTGTGAAAAATATATCTATATCTATACAGTTTTTCTTTGTCAAATAGCATTTGGGCTCGGAGCATTCGGGGTTCCTTGTGGCCTTTAAGTTGGTTGCATGCTACTCAATGGTGTTGATTTTTATTCTTCCAGGTAGAAAAGAAACGACCTTGCCTTTTTCACGAAGGGCAAAACAAGGGGAACGTAGGGTCCTGCTATCTTTTCCCCGCAGTTTCAGAATATATACTTGGTGAGTACCACTACGGCTCATGCGAAAGGACAGATTGTCGGTTACGGCTGATTAATCATTTTATACGCGGCCAACATGCAACAAAGATACATACCGCAAAATCTGTGACGTACCATGTGGCCATAAGATGATCCCATTAGTCTTGTGTTTTAGAGTCAAAGCAAAAAACAACTTTGGCTTCAATGCCCAAGACGTCTTAACTAATATGAAAATTTTAACTCGCAATTTTCAAATCCATACTTTTTTTTGCAAAAGACCGATTTTGCAGTTAATTGGCCTTGTCCTGCTTTCCTGTCTTATAAGCCTTTGATTATGCATAGAAAATCTATTATTGTTTCAAAACTACTCGTGTTTTTTCCTTGGTGTGGGAGAGCGACTTTCAGAGACATGGGCTTTTAGATGTAAAATTAGAAGCCAGATGCAAGTTTACACAAGGTCAGAAATCAAAACAAATGTGCAATAAGTAGCAAACAAATTTAGACGGTGGGTTTACGCTTGTACTGTATTTTTTGTCAAAAAAAAACAAAAAAAACATAAACCATCACTAACAGCAAACTGCCAACTTTCCCTTTAATATATAAGAAAACATTTTGCAAAAAAAAACCGTTTGGGGGGGGGGAAGTCCTGCATCCCCCCTTCCTGAAGAAACTCATTTTTGGTAATCAAGTTTGTGTGAAGGAAATTTAGAAACTGAAAAAAAAGTTATAAACTAATCAGAATAAATGGCACAACTGATCGTTAGACGAAGGTATTTTTTATTATCATTTTTTTTTTACAGATACTCCCACCTAAAAGTGTCATGATAAAGGTAATCTGTGTGAATGAGGTGCCATCGTTGCCTAAACTCTGTCTGATTCCAACGGGAGGTTTTCATAAAATAGAAATTTCAAAAGGGTAATGCATATACTTAAAATGTACAGTTTTGGTAACACTCAAAATATTTGAATGCTAAAAAAACGAATATTATTTCAGCGGAAAAATACACGAGAACATAGATTTATTAAAAAAAGCAAGTCCTTAATTTACCTCTTAGTTCTCCAACAAAGATGTAACTAAAATATGCGAATGCGGGCAAGTTACAACATGGATAAGAAGTAATTAATGACTTGATTCTAAACAAAATTATGTTAAATGTTCAATAACAAAATCTTACTTAATATGATATTAATTTTCATAACATTTATCGGCCAATAGCACATCCGAAAAACAAAGATATAATGCTACTGAACGGGTAACAGTTTCCCCTTAGAAATCGGAGTCAGTTTGATTTCGGAATCCCGCAAGAGAATATATATTTTTTTTTTCTAAACCTAAAAGCAGACAACCTCATTGTAGAGATTATGTGTAGTCAGTGGATTTTATTAAAAGGTAATGGATTTTATGCGAAAATTGGCAAGTATACTCTGTTTTGTCTCGTGGCTGAGCGATCAAGCCAAAAGTTTAAGGAAACGTTCTTCTTTTTAGGGGAGGAGGACTTGGGAAATTTAGGCATGGAGGAAAACTATTTTCCTCTGGTCCTCACAAAACAGTGCAAGCTATGTTTTTTATGCCAGTCGTGTGATAGGCTCTTTGTCTAATTACCATATACTTTTTCTACAGAAAGGAAGAGTGAGTCTTAAGGAAGGCAACTGTAAAGACACAATGAAAATGGCAGATTTTGGACAAAATCCTAGATTTTATTAAAATTATAAGCGTTTTTATTATAACTATTAAATAAAAAAAAACAAGTTTTTTTAAACTAAAAGTAAGGAGCGACATTAAAACTTAAAATGAACAGAAATTATTCCGTATATGAAAGGGGCTGCCCCCCCTCAACGCCTCGCTCTTTACGCTAAAGTTTTTTATTGTTTTAAAAAATAAAGTTGTGAGAAAGAGTCTAACTTTTTTTTTCGAAAATCAGGCAAATTTTCTCAGGCGCGTAACTTTTGAAGGGTAAGAATAAACTTGATGAATTTTATATATTTGAAATCAGCATAAATCTGATTTTTTTTTATGTATCTATTGGTATCAAATTTAGTCCTACCCGTTTTCTAAAGTTTCGGTTACTATTGAGCCGGGTCGCTCCTTACTTACAGTTCGTTACCACGAACTGTTTGATAAGCATCATTATTAAATATTATAAAAAAGACTAAGGAAAAAGAGTAAACTTACATCTTCTTCTTCTGGTGGCATGATTCTATGTCCTCCGTCAACGGTGACAAGAACTGCAGCATGCCGCATCGGACAAACTAAAAATTGGCCATCATCCCTTGGATGAAATTGTACTTTCAAGATTGGAGACGGGAACCGGTACTTCTGATCACATTCTCCAGTAAGTATGTCCCAGATTGCAACAGTATTGTCAATCGACGCACTCACAAGCTTATAACCACGACGATTAAAACTGCAAATTGAATTTGTCAGAACGACTAGGAAATAGATTTTAAAGGAAACTTTTCATTTCAGCGTAGTTTTAATTATGTTTCTACCGGAATGGCTAACTGACAGTATACATTTGTAGACAAATTGCAAGCAGCATACAACAAGCGGGGGAAGGTTAATTTTTGCGTTTGTTCACTTGAAATAATTGTGCTGTCCTTTTTTAACTTATATTCTATCCTAATTAAACCGTAACGTCACAATCCCTTTCTTAAATGAATCATAAAAAGCATCAAGCTGCAATAAAGATTCTCAAAAGCATTAACGCTCGCATTCCGACTTTTACTAGGATTCTACCTCCACTGTTCAGCATTCCAGACTAAATGGGGAACAACCACATAATCGATCATTCTTGTAAAGACAAAAATTGTCTTAAGGATCAATGGGAGACCACGGAATCAAATGGGAAAGAAAAAGTCTCCTGGACTTAGATTATGCTGATGATTTAAGCATCCTAGATGAAAGTTTGAGCAAAATGAATGAACTTTTAGAGGTTTTGCGAGTTCAGGATGCTAAAATAGGTCTGAAAATTAATGTTAAGAAGACTAAGTCATTAAGGATAGGAATAAGTGAAGATGAAAAGGTGACATTGGGTAATGAATAGATTGATCAGGGGGGCAGCTTCACTTACCTTGGTAGTATTATTAGTAAAGATGGTGAAAGTATTGTTAGTAAAGATGGAGCAGTGAAGATGTTAAAAGTAGAATAGCCAAGGCTCAGGGTGTTTTTTCACACTTAAAAAAAGTTTGGAAGAATAGGAAGATAAGTCTGCAAACCAAAATTAGAATATTTGGTTTCTAGAACAACACCCAAGAAGACCTTCCCTAAACACATTCCTAAAGCATGGTGGACAAATGAGTGCCAAAATAAATGGAGAATAAAAAAGGCAGCTAGGACAGAATTCATAAAAAAAACCATCACCTACTACATATTTAAAAAAATTAAAAGCAGAATCTAATCTAAAAAGGACTATAATAGATGCTAAATATAATTACTGGAATAATTTTGCAAATAATCTCTCTAGAGAAACACATGAGCCAATTATACATAAAGTGATAAGCCACATATGTGGGAAAAAGACTTCCCCCAACCCACTCCTGTATGAGCTTATACATAATAATACCCATTATGACAATAATAATGAAAATGCTAAGCTATTTGCAACTCTTTTTGTTAATATGCTAACATCAAATAATCGAAGCAAAATGTCCCCAATTCCTATGAACCCAAGTTACCAACCACGCCCAGGATCCGAGTATATAACTAGTACATTTTAAATCCAGGAAATGAATAATGCAATACATCATATTAGGACCAAAACTAGCGGCAGCTATGACAATATACACCCTACATGGATAAAGAATCTCACCCCTTCATGCAAACAAGAAATGCTAAACTGTTATAATCACACTTGGGCACCTTCTATGATCCCGAATATATGGAAATGTTCGTCCCTCCTACCAATCCTAAAGAAAAATAAACCCAAAGATAATCCTGAGTCCAATAGGCCCATAATGATTACTCCTGTGATGGTGAAAATAAGGGAGAAAATGATCTATTACAGACTCCTCTGGTTTGTTGAAAAAAATAATATGATCCCTCACACTCAAACTGGATACAGGAAACACAAATCCTCAACAGATGCTTTCATTTTGCTAACAAATGCAATAAATGAATCATTCTAAAAAAAAAAATGTCATAGTTGCAGCTTTCCTAGATTTTGAGGGGGCATATGACAATGTGAACCACCAAATCCTTTTAAACAAACTTGCAAACCTTGGACTACTCCCCAAGCTAGTATCTTTTATAAAATCCTTTATAGGAGTGCGAAGTTTCATTGTTTGTGTTGGTTCAGCCTCTTCACCCCAAAAGACAATAACCAAAGGCCTACCTCAGGGAGCAGTCCTCAGTTGCCTCCTCTTTGCCCTATATCTCTGGGATATGAACCTACCCCACACGAATCTACAATATGCTGACGATCTGGTGCTATGGTCATCTAGCAACGCCTTTGAGATAGCACAGTCAAATCTGCAAAAGTCACTTTTCCAATTTGAAAAATTCTCTCAACATTCAGATTTACCCATTGCACCTACCAAGTCAAATATAATCCAATTTCACCGGAAGCAAAACAATGTTATTGCAAAACTAACTCTAAATAAAACAACTATTCCAGAATATAATCATACTAATTACCTAGGTCTAATGCTTGATCAAAAATTTAATATCCACCTCCACATTTCGAACACAATAAAAAAATGCTATAGAAAAACAAATATTCTAAAAAGACTTCTTTCTACTCCCTGGGAATGTAAGAAGAAAACCTTACTCCAGTGTTATAAATCACATATAAGACCCCACATTGACTATGGGCTCATCATATATGGTGCATGTGCAAAGACCCAGATGCAAAAAATTGAAATAACACATAATGATATAATACGTCTCATATTTGGTCTTAGGAAACCCACAAGCACCAAGTTTCTGCTTATGGAGAGTGGATTAACAGCAATAGACGTAGTATAACGGAATAGACGTAGAATAACGGAGAGACGTAGCTTTCTCTTGACAAAACATCTTACAAAATTGAATCAAATAGCTCA
This sequence comes from Artemia sp. Qi Xiang Cuo, assembly GCF_049724085.1. Taxonomy (NCBI): domain Eukaryota; kingdom Metazoa; phylum Arthropoda; class Branchiopoda; order Anostraca; family Artemiidae; genus Artemia; species Artemia sp. Qi Xiang Cuo. The sequence goes on along the minus strand of NC_142801.1, from coordinate 32,661,030 downwards.
CACACCCTACATAATTGGTTAAGAAATCCAGCCATGTATAGAGGCATTGCAGATGAGTATGCCAATATTCAGAAGAAGTTCCACGTACCGGCAAAGTCTATTGCACCCACTTTCCCCCAATCCCCTCCATGGAATGGTCAAGTCCCATAATAAATACTGATTTCTCAAAGTGGATAAAGATTTAACCCCCATTGCTTTTGTCCAGAAAAAATTTGCTGAACTTGAAACAATTACCAATAAAAATCACATCCAAATATTTGTTCATGGGTCAAAAATGAATGAGAAGGTAGCAAGTGGTGCTTTCCTTCCTCACCTGAAAATTGCAATGGGAGAGAGATTCTATAATAATTTATCTATAATTTCTGCTGAGTTAAATGCCACAATCATGGCATTAGAACACCTTAAGGAAAACCAACCTTTGACTGCAAATTCAAATAATATTATTGTATATTCCTACTCTTTATCAAGCCTTGAGTTGCTGGCTTAAGCTCCTCAGTATAAGTTGGACATTGACACTTATCATTGTCTCAGTATTATCGATAATCTTGCTTCAAGTGGCATAAGAACTTATTTTCAGTATATTCCTAGCCACTCTGGTATAAGTGGTAATCATCAGGTTGATGAAATAGCAAAAAATGCTATAAATATTGACCAGCCAAGTGGGAGACCAATCCCGATCAGAGATATTTACTGATGGAGGCTATCAGATATTAATTTTGATAAGATTAATCCTATCCTTTCCCCCTTTCCCAATAAGTATTTTTCTAAAATTTATCATAGAATTCGTTCTGGAACAAATGGACTAAATTTTCTTGCAGTCTCGTATAAGTTTTCTAATTCAAGGGCTTAAATTCCCCTGTCCCCTCTTTGCAGGCATTGTAATGTGAATAATGAAACAATTGACCATTGCCTATTTGAATGTAATATGCTGACGTCTGCACAACATACCTTGCTTTGCAAACTGTTAAAATGCTTCAAACACCACAAAATCTCACTGTCAGCCAAGAGCCTAGCCAATTATACCTGCAAACAGAGCATAGAAATCGACATCTATCAACTCATAATTGAACTCCTAGAGTCAAAAGATCTACTGAAAGATATCTTAAAATATCTAATAATCATGAGGCAATCAAGCCAGTAGCTCTGTAGCCCACAGAGTGAAGCAAAAGGAAAAGGGCTAAATAGTATTGCTGAAAAGCCCGCCTGCTGTTAAATAGAAGAAGAAAGAAGAAGAATATTATAAGCTACAGTAATGACAGTGGTCAAATATGGCTCTGAAGCATGGGTGCTTCGAAAAGTGGATAAAGATTTGCTAGATGCTTTCCAGAGAAACTGCTTTAGGATTATTCTGGGTAACTGGCTGACTAACCGCATTTCAAACAATAGGCTGTACGAAAAATGTGCTTCAATACTGCTCTCTAGGGCTATAATGAAAGAAAGGTTGAGGTGGCTTGGGCACGTTGTGCAGATGAAGGATGACAGATTGCCGAAGGTTGTTCTTTTCGGTCGACCGTCTAGGGCTAAACGGAAAGCAGGTCTTCCTCGTCTGGGGTGGGAGGACGTCATAAAAAGATTTAAAGGAAATGGGAACTTCTTGGGTGGGTGTAAAAGGGAGGCTCTGAATAGATCGGGATGGAGGAGGAGCGTGCGTAGCTGCGCTGGCTCTGGCGGCTTGATGCTGCGGTGAGTTTTTAGTAGTAGTAGTAGTAGTAGTTTCACAATAAAACATATGGGAGAAGCCAAGCTAAACCATAAAGTCCATTCAGATGAGCATAAAGCTAGAACTGCCATTGGGGAGCTTGATCTCGGTACAACAACTTTATATGTGTTTGTGGACTGTTTGTGAATGCTGTCTCCTACCGTGTTTTTAGAACATAGTGCTGTTAGTCACATTGCCTATGCTGATGATGTTCTGCTAGTTAGTCATACAAGGTCAGGCTTCACAAAAAATCTAAATGTTCTGATTAATGCTTTAAGTATTAAAGCTTTTAAGTAATTGGGCTTTCTGTAAATGCTTCAAAATACGAGTTTTTGTGTTTTAATACATCTAAACCTGATCTTTCTATAAATGGGGGCTAAATGCCGTTGGAACGGTTCCCTAAGAGGAAATTCATCCGGTTTGCATTTTCTGTTATTACATGCCTGTCTCGGTTTCATAATGACGTACAATACATTTAATTTTTGTTCGTCGCAATCTTACCTAGCACAGGGAGGTACAGCCACCGAGGCTTATGTAAACTTTACCATAGTTTTTGTTCTCCTACAATTCTTTTTCTTTCCGGTTTGCAGCCTTTAATGCGCAAAAAAGACCGTCTTCAGCTAAGGAGAGGCTATTTTAAATATTGTAAATTCCTGCTATATTTACCAAGGTGGTACAGAAATCACAAGATTATTTATCATTTTGGACTTATCGACCCTCTAGTGCTGCTTGACAACATCGCTAAGGACCTGAGGACCAATACTCCAAGGAAGATATGTACCAGTGACCCCCTCACTTATTTTTTTCCAGATTAGAGATTAAATATTGTTATGTTATTTATGTTGTGTTTTTCTTATTATTTCCTTGTGGATAATATTATTTTGTTTTTTCTTTTTTACTCCGCATTTATTTTAAATTGCGGGTTACAAATAAACTTACTTACTAATACTCCCCCAAAAAATATGACAATGGTGACAGTTGTTACCAACATGCATCTTTATTTGAAAGAGCAACCAGTATTAACAGTAATACTGTATTTGAAATTAACAGCACTGACGATTAGGGCTTTTCAAATTGTAGGAGCACAAAAGTCTACACGGTATATCAGCTGACAAAATGGTAGACCAACTGAAAATTTAAACTTTCCTAAATTAGTTGCTATAGTACCTCAGAGAGTTGCTAGTGGTATCACTCCAACGATCTATCTCTGATGGGGTACGGTCATTTATTTGGCTTTAAGATTAGTTTTTTTTATTGTTTTGTTCACAGTCTAATTCAGTTTTATTACATACAATACTCTCTCGTATGGAGGATTGTCTTGTTTTGTTTGATATTGACATTAATTAATGATGAAGTGACCTGCTCTATTGCAAGTACGTCTTAGTTGTATGTTTCCTTTTTCAAATTTTTCTTTGAATTAATGAAGCTGTCTGTAAAACCAAAATTCCCATTACAGAAAAAGACAAAACGGATTTCCCTGAAATGTAAATAGCCTAGTGGAATGTTGGAATGTCAATGTTGTAGTTAGTTGCTTCAATAAAAATAAAATAACCAATTCTTTCTACATTTGCCTAGAAAATTGAGCAACTGGCTCTCCCCACCCCTGGCTACGCCTAAACAGTAGCCAGTAGTTGAAGCTGTTTTCAAGTCCATGCAAGTTTTGAAAAGGCTTAGAAAGAAACTAAGCAATAAATATTAAATTCATGTGTTCCCCTTATCTAAGTTTTCAGTGTCTTCCTGTAGCTTCTTTCATTATGCTTTTCTGTCATACATTTTCCATTTTGAGGAATTTTTTTTACATAGTTTTTTTTTTCATATTTAATAACCAAAGAAGATTATTTAATATGTAAAATTACTCCCCAAGACATTAACAAATGCCATTGAGTTAATTTTCTGGTAATTCCTTGAATTTACTTGCCTGACACAACATACTGGATGCACATGGGCACTAATGACTTTGGCAATGCCTCTTGTTAAGAAATCCCAGAAAACGATTCTTCCATCATTACATCCTACAGCCAAAAGTGTACCAAGCCTATTAAAAGTGCAGGTCACTGCAACAGATATGCAGTCTAGAACGCCATCAAATTCCTGAAACAAATCAATATTGATAGTTTCTTTTACTTTATCATTTAGCTATTGTGAAAACAAGGTATCTGTAAATTTACTTCATACAGTCCATTACTTAGAATTAAATTAAGACTAGACCGTATATTTTCTAAGAAAATGTATATACATTGATATATGTATTATACAAAAAAAGAAAAATGTAACTATGTTTGAGGATATTCCTAACACATTGAGACAAAAATATATATATATATATATCTGAATTTCTATACCCTGTGAGCCCACTTTTAAAACTTATTACATGCACAAGATTGTCTTGCTTTCTTCAATTTCTTGAATTGATTACTTTTCTGAATATTTATTGCAGTGTTGCTTCATTCTCGTTATTTTCTCTGTACACTCACTGCAACCTTTTTCATTCATTGCAATAAAAATTCTTCACAAAAATTTACATATACAGTCAAATTTTCTATGATACATGATAGGTACCAAAAAATGCATTTTATTTTGAAAACCCTATCTTATTCCAGCATATTCACTTCTTGTCAACTAAAAACAGAACTATAGCTTTTAATTTCTGTTCAAATGAGGCCTCTTTCAATCTTCTATTATCATTTGTTCAATAGAATCACCCCTGGAAAAGAAACACCATATAAGCATGCATCTGTGATCTTCCTTCTGGGGAATAAATTAGAATTTAATGGTGTAATTTTCCCTAGTCACTTGAATTTTTGGGGATTTCTCCAATTTTTTTTTAGAATCATGGCATATTTTTTCATGCTTGTAGCTTTTGATGGGTGACATGCATAAACATAATAAATTTTATATTTTTGGAATCAGCACAAAAAGCCAATTCTGTTGCTGTATTAATTTTTATCATAGATATGTATTTAAAGCTTAAGACATATAGGCATATTTATGTTAGTGATTTTTATGAAATGAAAAAACTAAAGCAAGGGACTAAATTGGCACAAGAAACTTTAAGTAAAAATATTTAGATGTAGGCCTACCTTAAGAAGATACGTAGCTGGGAGCTACATCACATTTATTTTTGAACCACCTGTTTTTCTTTAAAAGAATTCTTACCTTCAAGCTGAATTTATCAGTTCACAAATGAAACTACTTACTTCGGGATAATTCTGACCAAAGGACTCTAGAAAAAAAGAGGCAACAATCAGTTTAAGCACATACACTATAACACTAGAATCATCATCCAAAATAATAATATTTATCTAGATACATGATGATACAACAAACCTGAAATTTTTAAACCAGACATCTGTCAATTGTGACAGTTATCAATGTCAATTGTGTGTAGTCAGACAACTGTCAAAAGTAGATTCATGTGTAGCACTGTAGCTCTAAAAATGTAAATACAAAGCTGTCAAAGTACAAAAACCATGTAAACCTACCCTAATACAAAAATGGTAATTATGGAGGCAGCCAGTGCCTAAAAAATCTATACTTAGATCAAAATCTAAAACTCATATTAAAGCATAAAGCCTTTTTGTTTTTCCTATATAAAGAATTTCCTAATATGTGCAAAAAAGCAAATTTTTAGCAACAAATGTAGAGAAGTCCCTTTTTTGAAATATTCACTAGGAGTTTTTGTGGTTGCCCTAGACATATAAATTGTTCTATTGGCAAACAGAAAGGTTTGTTGAACCTAAATGAATAGATCAAGGGCATCAAGTCATTTGGAATATCTGAATTTCTTGAAATTTTGTTCACTTACTTTGCATATTGAAGGATGCAAAATTAAAATCATAAAATAATTTTTTTTATAGAACCTATCCTTTTTCGGAAAATTAGAGATGAAAGTGGTATAGAAACACATTGTCAGTTAAAACTTATTTTACCAAAACATACCTTAAATTTAATTTGCCAGTAAAAATATGAATCATGTAAAAGCAGAACAGTGGTGATGGGTTGAGCTGCATCCCATTTTCTGAGTTACAGCTTAAAGCTTAACTACATCCTTGAAAGAACCTAAACTCCAACCATAGGCCTATGCAGTTCCTCACTAATCATGTTCCAGAGCCTAACAGAACATTCAAGCATAAACTGATTTGAGGAAAGACACTTTAGCAGCTTGCTTACCATGTTTATATGGGTAGAAAATCAAGATCTTTAGTTTTAAAAGATTGAATGAATAAATAAAATTTCACATCCACATCTGCTATTTTCCTCCTTCCCCTTATCCCCTCAGCTTTCTTTTGGTTGGAGTCTACTAAGATACATAAATCTTTCTTGACCATTGTTGAAATTACAGCCTCCCAAAGGCTTTTTGCATGACAGATAAAGTACTACAAGGATTTGTTTTGTACAACAAAATGAATGCATTTGTGCATATTAAAGTTAAAATCCAGCCTCCACATTTTAATTAAATAATACCATCTGTTCATATTAGCTTATACTAAACCTCTATTTTGAGACAAAAAGATGGGCTCATTCTTGAGTCATCTGCACAGATTTTATTACAAACTAAAACAAAGTAAATCAACAATAGTTTTTTTTTTGGAAAATATAAGACTGAGAACCGTTCTTCAAGGACAATCATGATGACTTGCTAAAAACCTAAAAAAAAAAAAAATGAAACTTTCTCCAATGAATTTTGATCATCTATATTTTATTCCCTAAAAATATTTTTTATGGTCTCCTTGCCCCCCCTTCCCCCTGGAAAGTTTTGAGGGTAAATTTCTAGGTGGCCCTATAATTTAGCTAGGATGAAAGTGAAAACATTATTTGATGCCTGTTTTTATGCTCTTCCATGATTCAATAATTGCTTCTGGTGCAAATTGCATCTTGAACCCTTAAAGGGGCAAAATAGGTATTTTATATGAGTTATTACTACTACTACTACTACTAACAACTCACCACAGCACCAAGCCGCCTGAGGCCAAAACAGCTACACATGCTCCTCCTCCATCCAAATCTATTCAAAGCCTCCGTTTTTACACCCACCCACGAAGTTCCCATTTCCTTTAAATCTTTCTTTATGACGTTCTCCCACCCCAGATGGGGACAATGAGCTTTCCGTTTAGCCCTAGATGGTTGGCCGAAAAGAACAATCTTCGGCAATCTGTCATCCTTCATTCGCACAACGTGCCCTAACCACCTCAACCTTTCTTTCAAAGAGCATAAAAAAGCCTCAAATGATGCTTTCACTTTCATCCTAGCTAAATTATATGGCCCACTGCAAATTTACCATGAACTTTACCTCCCCCACCCCCTAATGTGTAAATATATACCCTGAATTGGAATATAGCCTACCCTGAATTGTCAATGCAAAATTTTGAATTGCAAAATTTAGCACTATTTTTGTCAATGACATTTGAAAAACTTGAAACAGTAGAAAAATAGTTTGAATTGAAAATCAACTATTTTGAAGGTTAGGTTATAACTTCTTTGTGTGTTTACAAAAATTACATACCTCTGAGGCCTCTTTAAGGCTCAAGATGCAATTTGCACCAGAAGCAATTATTGTATTATGAAAAAGCATAAAAGAGGCATCAAATCATGTTTTCACTTTCATCCTAGCTAAACTAGCCTATGACTTGACTTAAGCCTTATCTGGCCTTTGTACCTGTGTTGGGTCTTCTTCTCTTCTGAGCAAATGAAAAATGTGGCAATGGTAGCTTGATCTGTCTGGTGCTAGATAAAGTAGCTGGGGGAGGTTATGGGCTGGGAAATTGTTGGTCTATCTCTTACAAGGTCAGCCTCAGGGGTGCATGCCATGAACCATCCTTAGAATGTGATTTTTGGAAGCTGAACCATGGGCCACTGGTCAATATATACCAAATCATATTATTGAGTTTCAAATAAAGTGAATACACCATTCAATGCCTTTTTTAATGCTGATTACAAATATAATACGCATTTCTATCGAAAATAAATTTCAGCCCCCCCCCCCCTATATAGGCTATAACTAACCCAAACAAACCTAACCCGGAATTGGCCTATATCGGAGGGGGCTGAAATTCATTTCCGCTAGAAATGCTTATTATATTTGTAATCAGCAAAAAAAAGGCATCAAATGGTGTATTCACTTTAGTCCTAACTCAATAATATGATTTGGTATATATTGACCAGGCCACCTAGAAATTTACCATTTTGAGACTAGAGAGAATTCTAAAAAAATCTTCCAAGAAATACTCCTCAATCCAAGAAAGAAGCAAGCCTAATTCTTCAGCCAGTGAGTAATAAAATTTTGGAATTAACTATCTAAAGATACAGTGGCAGCTGATTTAATGGTGTATTGTACTTAAACAAAATCTTGAGAAAGAATGGCTACAGCAGGAGTTTCTGTAAAACTGGGAAGCTGTTGAGTTCTCAACCCAAATGTAGCAAGCAACCACATCAAACAACCTACAGAGGTCTTCACGGAGCATTAAAAAGGTGAAAAATCCTTAGATTCACACCTAGCTGCGATCTAAGGCAATAACTACATATCAGTAGGCTACATACCAAGCAATTCTAAATTCATTTGGCACACGTTTTAAGAAATTCAAATTTGGCGGCTGAAGATCAAAACATTTTAACCACTTTAAAACATAGATGATTAATTTTGTAAATTTTCAAATGAAACGAAAAAAGACTCAAATTAATCAAGAAATTCAATAGTTTATTTCTTTTTTATTTTACAAAGATTTATCCCACAGGCGTTCTCCTCTAAATCACTAGGGATTTTATTTTAAAAGAAAAAAATTCACTGTAGCATTATTTTCAAATTACTTATAATAATAATAATATAGATTTATTACCTGCCAAAACTGTAAAAGATACAATGGGCGGCAGAGTATAAAAAAGTGAAAAAAATGCAAAAAAAAGAAAAAAAAGACAAACAACAAAGTATGGTTTAACACGAATATATACAATGAAATGGGCCCTCAACATCGACATTCAAATAACACATTCAACTAGGGTTGCCACTCGGCTGGTTTTTTTGGTGCCACTCTGGGTGGCAAAATAGTGTCAATTTTGTATAAAGTGTCATTTTCCAAAAATTTGCCGCTCGCGACGCGTCGCGTCGCTCGCGCTCATACCAACAAGCTTTTTATATTTAAAATATTTGCCAATCCGCTGTGGATCATCCCCGCGTGGTTTCCCGCATCTTTAAAATCTCCAACATGAAATAGCGGATCTAATGTTATCTATCAACTATAAAAAAGAAATTTTGATTTTACTTAGTCGGTGCTGATTTCCGGCTTTGCGCAGCACTTCTACTCTTGTCAACTTTCCAGCCCCCTTTTTTGAGAAAACGGAAATAATGGACAGCAATACTCGTCTACATTTAGAGTTTTTCATCCAGTTTTTCCATAAAATGGACTATCTGGATTATTAGAGTGCATTCAGGTGCTTGAAACTTTTCTTTTCTCCGAAAATGCTGAAGAGAATGCCATGAACATAGATAGTAGCTATTGGTGACCCTATGATAAACACAACTAATAGTGGTTCAGACTTTAACTCTTTCAAATAATTTATTTGGCAAAAACTAGTGGAAAAACAATGAGACAGCTATATCATCTAATCTGTTTATCACAATCTGAATATAATAAGTTTCACCAGAACTCTCACCTCTCCCGATAAATTTTTCTGTAAGATGTGTCCAGGGACTAGGGCATAGGAACAGTCAACTAGCATTTTAAGTATCAATATGAAAGCACCTTTATAATAAAAAACGAGCATTTAGAGTATCAGCATGAAAGCACATTTACAATCAAATATTAGTGGGAATATAATAAGTAAAATGAGGAAGTGCGTCCAAATTCAATTTATATAATGATGTAATATAAATTTAAGTAAGAAAAAAAAAGTGAAATTAGATTGTGATTTTGCTAACGATTGCATACGATTAAAGATAATGGAAGTTTTGGTATAAATTTTTTTTAGAATGATGGTTATGAATGAATATTCATTTGTCCATTGCCAAGAGTTCAAAGAAAAAATCTGAAAAATATGAACGGAAATGTTAGAGCGCATTTTTGCGTCACTGGCCCAGTCACTAGATATTCTCGTGGGACACCAGTGAGCTCAGTGGATGTTTTTGCGTTGCTGAGTTGTTGTGTAATGTCACCAGTGAGCTTTTCAGTCACTGGGCTTTAAGAGCTCCAGTCACGGAAATCGATGTCAAGATGCGCAAAGTTAAGCAGTCACTGGCCCAGTGACTGGTTAGCATAGTAACAGCTATTAACATAGTGGCGCAAAAATACACTCTTAGCTTTTCTTGCTCTTTTCTTCCTTGAATTGTAGTCCACCCTCAACTAGTAAAACATAGAAATTGAATTCGAACCCACTCAAGAATTGCAAACTGCTTGACTGACTTATCGTCTATGAGCCTACAAATTATTGCAACAACACAATAGTTGAACTAAACAACTGAAAACAACTGAAGGCTTCTCCACCACATTGCAGTTAAATGTCTATCTCTGTCCTCTTCATTGCCAAGTATTTCGTACCAAAGATCACTGGATGATCTTCGCTTATCAGTGATAAGAATAAGAATATAAACATTTCTCACACACAGATAGAGACAAACACGTTTACGTTTTTCACCGCACAGTAAGATTCTTGCATCCAATAATTGCTGAGCGCGGAGTTAAGATAAGAATCTTAACTGACAGAAAAAGGATATCGATGTATATCTACACTGACAGTTTTCCTTCGGTTTTTGGTCTGAAAAAAATTCTTTTTTTGTAAAATAGTGCAACTTAGCAACAAAAATGCCACTTTTGCTAAAAAGTGTCCTAATAGTGTCAGGTGTCCCAAAAAGTGCCACTTTAAAAAAAAAAGTGTCAAAAGTGACACTAAAGTGTCACCGATGGCAACCCTGCATTCAAATCAAGTCTGGTATTGGTTCGCGGTTCTCACGAGGTTCATTTTTTATTTATGAAACTACATTTTTCCTCTTTAATCTAGTAAGTGAGTAAAGTATTGAGTCCTGCCACAAACAAATCTGTATAGATTTTCACGTGGTAGGACTGTAAGATATTGACTTTTTTTTTGTGAATTTTGGTCTTTAATTAAAAATGAATTTCTCTCTCTCTTTGGCCCTTCCTTAACACCTCGCTCTTTACGCTAATGTTTCTTAGTACTTAAAAAAAGCTTCTAATTGATCTAATTAAACGACCCTTGTGTTTCAGTAGTTGTTCTTAAATAATTGAGACAAAAAACTTTAGCGTAAAGAGCAAGGTGTTGAGAAGGGGCAACCTCCTTCATATACGTAATAATTTTAGTTCGTTTCAAGTTTTGATGTTGCTCATTACTTTGAGTTGAAAAAAACCTGTTTTTTCTTAAATTTAATTTCTGATGTTTTTTGAATAATGCCAGGAAACCTGGCTCCACCTCCATAAACATTTATATATATATATATATATATATATATATATATATATATATATATATATATATATATATATATATATATATATATATATATATATATATATATATATATATATATATATATATATATATATATATATATATATATATATATATATATATATATATATATATATATATATATATATATATATATATATATATATATATATATATATATATATATATATATATATATATATATATATATATATATATATATATATATATATATATATATATATATATATATATATATATATATATATATATATATATATATATATATATATATATATATATATATATATATATATATATATATATATATATATATTATATATATATATATATATATATATATATATATATATATATATATATATATATATATATATATATATATACATATATATATACACATGCATATCTTTTCCCTGCAAGAGAATATATGTTTTCTTAATCTCTGGAGGTTAAACGAAGTACTTTAAACCGATTACAGAAATTACCTACACTCAGAAAGTTTCTTGAGAAGTAAAAAATTAAGTACATGAACAGGTTACTTTACCCATTTGGCCACACATAGGCTACAGGTATAGAGGTGAAACATAAAGAAATTGATTTTTTTGCAGGAGGGGTAAACTCAAAATTGGGTGTTAGGGGAAAGAGGGAAAACATTTTTCTCCAGTCCTTGCCAAAGTCTTCTAACAAAAATATTAAAAGAGTTAAGGAAGAGGGAACCTCTATAGATAACTTCTTGTAATGTTTTCTGAACCCATTCAATTTTACTATTTTATTCTCTTTTCAGAGTAGTATATTTATTGGAGCAGGAATATTCTAATTGTGCTAGATGAAAACATGGAAAATTAACTTCAGTTTATTCTTTGGAGATCAGAATTTTTTTAGAGCTTCTGTCATTTTACAAGCACTTTAAAAAACAATAAAAAAAAATATACCATTGCAGGTATTACACATGCACAAATGCAATTAGAAACATGTTCAGCTTAATACAAATAATATTAAACAAAACAAAATATATTTTATATTATACTCTTAAAGGCACAAGCCTGAGATTAAAGTCTTCTAAGAGTGTGAATTTTGTAGCAACTATATTGTTACATATATTTGTGTATAAGTAATCTTTTATAAATGTGTTTAGTTGTAATATTTAATATTTCCGTACAGGTTGGCCTGGTAATAAATCTATAATGTATATCTATATATGTGAATACCTCTTATATTTATTTCAATATGATTAGTATCAAATAGAAAACAAAACACACCAACAGAAATCTCAGGAGTTTGAATTAATTCATCAGCAGAAGGGATTAGAATTAATTCATCAGCAGAAGGAGTGGCACTATGTAAAATTCTGCTCAGATCCTCTTCAACAAATTCATCTGCACAAATTTCCTCCGTATAATTTGTCTCCAAGTTAGTTACATCTATCTCATTGACTCCCAAAACAGGTAAAGAAGATACACAGTTACCTAAAAACACAAATCAATAGAAAAAACTTTTTTGACTAGATTCTCTTGGAAAAAAAAGATGTTTTGAATAAATTTTGTTGCTTTGGCAGTTTATTTATTTATAAAATTAGAAATTTTTACTTATGTTTGACAAAATTTAAGCAGCAGATCTAATTTACAAGGCTAAACTAAAAGTAACTCTAGATATTACAAACTTTCAGAATTATATGAGTTGAAATATGGGGTGAATTTTGCCTTATTATTGTAACCTACAATTCAATAGAATATTTATGCTACCAGGCCTTTTGCAACTTAAGTGTCAAAATCAAATTACATTAATTTCCCAAATGATTTACATAAGTCCTATTTAATAATGTTTGCTAATTCTGAAATTACACTTAGTTACAATTAGTAGTATTAAACGCAAAAAAAATCTTCTTAGCAAAGAGTCATTAAGCCTTCTATGGAATTGTTCCACCACATAGAAAAAAAACATGATTGTTTTTATATGAAACAGTCATGTTTCATATGTTTTCCATCATATAAGAACTTTGGGAAGGGCTGGGAAAGTTTTGTATCACTTTTAAGGGCCAAAGCTTGTTAAGAAAAACACAACACATCTTCAATACCACATGTGCACTTGTACCCCAACACAGCATCAAATTAATATTCTAAAGTATTTTTTTCAATATTGTTTAAAAGATCCATAAATTTTACTTCAGTCCACAATGATACAATTAGCCCAACAAGCAAGGGCAACACACTGCTGTAAATAACCCCTTTAAGAATAACTTTTTCATAGATACAATTTAATATGAAGGTGGAGATAAAGCACCTTGCGATATCACAGCCATGCAAGGAAGTTCGATCATATATTTCTACAGTGCCAAGTATGGTTGTCTAACTGATATCAAATGTCCTCCTCACCTCCAACTGTACAAATATACACAACAAGTCAGTTTTGATTCATAGTCATGGATTAATAAAATAATTGTCTTGAAGGAATAAATATCTTAAAACACTATGATTGGAGGATGAATGTTCTGAATCAATACACAGTAAGCTAACATTTTACAAATAGTTTTAAGTTTCTCCTTAGAATAACAAACAAGTGCCTACACCAAAAACAAACCCCAAGGGCACTTTCAGGGGTAGATATATCTAGCTTATTTTGTTTTCATTTTTACATCCTTGTTTATTTTATTTTATGTCATTAGCAGATCTTACAGTTCTTAATTCATTGAAATATCTGTTTCAAATTGAAGATGTTGTTAATATGATGCAAAATGAATGTTTTAGCTTTTGAATGATATAAAGTAATTGGTATGGGTTTCAATTATTAAATTTAACCTTTAATTCTACAATAATTTTTTATTTCTTTTCACTTGGGTCTGATCTATTAACAGCTCAGATTGTTGATTTCAGAAAATTATGCTTAACTATGCTTTACATTGAAATCCAATAAGAAAATGATCTAATGAAAAAGATGTACCATACATCAGCTGATCTTTGCCTGTAACTTAACCAAGGGGTTACATGGAGGTTTATTTAAATGGGGTTGAGCTACATGAGGGTTCAGTTGGAAAAGGGTCTTGTTGCATGGTGGTTCAGTTGCAACCCCATTGTGGTGGTTCAGTTGCATGGTGGACATTGAAAAAACTCCTCCATCACTTTCACTACCATAAGCACCAACATCCACAAAATTAAACTTGTAATTAGCATCACATGAAGCCAACAAAACTAAACTAATAACGTTTATAATTGTAATACTCTGAGCCCGAATTATTAGGACACTGTATCCTTACATGCTTACCATCTCAAGCTCCAATACAATGAGGGAAAGAGCCTTTTAATTTAAAAGAATGTGATATTTCAAGAAACTTCTCTGATTGAGGTTCTTGTAAATATAACAGGCACAGAACTTCTATTAGTGCAGATAACGTATCTTTGATGATTCCAAAAGCAGTTGATATTCCCACTCGGAATTCATAGTGTAAGGTTGTCATTGACACTCCAGTTGCTAAATGGCGCAATGTCAAGGACAATTTTAGCTCTGGGGTAATTGCTTTTCTAAAGTTTGAATCTTGTTTTTTGATTCAATGTCCAACAAGATTTAGAAGCTGCAAAAACTCAGCTTTTGTGATTCTTATAAAATTGTAAAATTTTTCTTCACTGTCTGTTTTTAGTAAGTCCTTGAGCAGTGATACATGTCCCTTTGTAGCTCTCTCATTTTCTTTTAAGATTGGACGTACCCACATCCTTTTTTCCTGAAAGATGCAATTTCATTAAAAGATAAAATAGAATGATATATAGAGGCTATATATTTTTATATACAAAAACAGATTAAAACGCAATTGTTTTTTTTTTTAATTGGAATATTTTCTTGGCGACTTTATTTTAAATTATATTTAGCAGCTCTGGGAAAGGTCACCTCACAGTACATTATCAAGTAAATTAGGTCCCTTGGAATTCTCACCAACTCGCGGAGTCTCAGCTAATACATAGACAATTACAAGGTGCCTACTTTTAATATTAATCTACTTCTACTATTAATAGCCTGCTATTAAACAAATTAAGAACATCACATATAATATTAGTTTTTATGGCCCTACTGAATAGACCATGTTTAGACAAATTACACTTTGATCAAAAACTTTTCACTAAGATTAAAAATCGAGGGCTTTATCCTATATGTTAAATAAATATTCCTAATAGTTTTGAGGTGAGAATTTTGTTTGTTATTCTGTTAAGGTCAGAATAGGGTATACTATATTTGTGAATAAAATTTTGATTGAATAGCTTTTTTGATCTTTTGAAGCACCTGGAGAAGGGAAATTAAACTCCCAGGAATTAACCCCAGAGCCTCGAAAATTTCTTAGGAACCTAGACAGGTATTTTTAAGTACAATATCTTCACTCAAAAAATATTGACCTTTGAAGATCTTTGTGTTATAAAAGTAAAACCTTGAAAACAGGCATACTGCTTGAGTAAGGGAAAGTTTATACCTTTCCTTAGTTTAGATTTACAAGGTTTTAAAAATCTGAAAACCCATTTGTTAAAAATAGAAATAACCTTTATATGGCACAAAATTGTGCTTAAACAATAGAAATTGTGTTTTCAAAAACAAGGACCAACGAAAAAGAGACTGAAAATAAGAAGTTAACACAAACTATTTCTGTCAAATTTCTTGGCAAATATCTCTTATCTATACAATCTTCTGAACCTTGGAAATAAACAAAGGGGAAATATATTAGCTTGATAATATCTTTCAAGGATATTTTTTAGATCTTGGATTGATTCCTGAATGATACATTCACCTAAGTCAGCTACTTCCTGAGATAGCAAGAAACTGTTTGACAATAACTATACCAACAAACAAGTAATTTGACTAGAACTTCACCCACTAATGCTTAGTGGCATAGGTAATTTTTCAGTTCCCAGAATAATGTTAGCCCCACTCTTACAACATAAGTGAGCCTATATTTGGTAAGTTTGTAGTTTTCAACACAATTTAGCAAGGATGAAAGTGAATACATCAGTTCATGTCTTTTTTATACTCTTATTATGCTTCCAGAGGTAAACATCCCATGGTAACAAAAATTTTAAAATATACATATCTAAAGAAAAACTTTTTTTGTGAGAAAAAATTGCCATTTGGATTTGATTCAGGACTGGTAATAATGTTTTTCATTAGTATTAGCAGTGTAATGTTATTATGGAAGCGAATTGGCAGAAATAAAAAAAAACAAAACAAGACACCCCGCAAAATGATGTCAGTTTCACTGTGATGTTATTTCTTAGGAATTTCAGGCTCCTTTTAAAACTTTCTGAAAATTTGTTTTTGGTAAAATTATAGATGAGCTTCTTTTGGCTATCTTGGAAATGGGTTAGGGTATGAAAATGAAACTTCCAGTGATGAATCTTTGGCCAAGCATATAAACTACAAATTTACTCAATTTTTAAGGAAATAAATCTGCGAAGGGCGATTGGCTGATATTGGACAGTAGCTTAAACTTAATTACTCATTTTCTACTAGGTTGCCCAGCTTCAGCTTAGTTTACTCTACTTTTTGGGTGTCTGCTGCTCCCCTTCCAGAAAAACAGCCAACAGCGCATGGTCTTCATCACTGCTGGAGTCAGAATAGAAAAGACGGATCCTATTTGCTTCCTCAGTATCTTCCATATCTTTACATTTAAATATTGACTATCATGCAAATTGTTTCTTCGTCTTCTTTTGAAGGTTAAATAATACAAAAAAGCTTACGTTACGGAGTTTATGGAACTGAAACTGTGACAAGGTAAACCATGACATAACACTGCTGAAATATTCCAACTCTTGCATTTCAACGTGAGAAATCCAAAATTAACTTTTGAAAAATCAAGAGAATGTAACTTTGACAAGGTAAACCATAACAAAACACTACTGAAATATTCCAACTCTTGCATTTCAATGAAAGAAATCCAAATTGTACTTTGAAAAATCAAGAGAATGTAACTGTGGCAAGGTAAACCAACAACAAAATACTACTGAAATATTCCAGCTCTTGCATTTCAACTATAGAAATTCAAAATGAACTATGAAAATCAAGAAAATGTAACTGTGACAAGGTAAACCACAACAAAACACTAGTGAAATATTCCAACTCTTGCATTTCAACGAAAGAAATTCAAAATGAACTTTGAAAAATCATGAAAATGTAGCTCTAACAAGGTAAACCACGATAAAACGCTTCTGAAATATTCCAACTCTTGCATTTCAACTAGAGAAATCCAAAATGAACTTTGATAAATCAAGAAAATGTAACTGTGATAAGGTAAACCATAACAAAACACTACTGAAATATTCCAACTCTTGCTTTTCAACATAAGAAATTCAAAATGAACTTTAAAAAATCAAGATATTGTAAGTGTGACAAGGTAAACCACGAGAAAACACTACTAAAATATCCCAACTCTTGCATTTCAATGAAAGAAAACCGAAATGAACTTTTAAAAATCAAGAAAATGTAACTGTGACAAGGTAAACCATAACAAAACACTACTGAAATATTCCAACTCTTGCATTTCAAGGAATGAAATCCAAAATGAACTTTGAAAAATCAAGAGAATGTAACTGTGATAAGGTAAACCATGACAAAACACTACTAAAATATTCCAACTCTTGCATCTCAATGAAAGAAAACCGAAATGAACTTTTAAAAATCAAGAGAATGTAACTGTGACATGGTAAACCATGGCAAAACGGTGCTGAAATATTCCAACTATTGCATTTCAAGGAATGAAATCCAAAATGAACTTTGAAAAATTAAGAAAATGTAACTGTGACAAGGTAAACCATGACAAAACACTACTGAAATATTCTAACTCTTGCATTTCAACGAAACAAAACCGAAATGAACTTTTAAAAATCAAGAAAATGTAACTGTGACAGGGTAAACCATAACAAAACACTAGTGAAATATTCCAACTCTTGCATTTCAACGAAAGAAATTCAAAATGAACTTTGAAAAATCATGAAAATGTAACTCTAACAAGGTAAACCACGACAAAAAAACTACAGAAATATTCCAACTCTTGCATTTCAATAAAAGAAATTCAAAATGAACTTTGATAAATCAAGAAAATGTAACTGTGATAAGGTAAACCACAACAAAACACTACTAGAATATTCCAACTCTTTCATTTCAATGAAAGAAATCCAAAATGAACTTTGAAAAATCAAGAGAATGTAACTGTGACAAGGCAAACCATGACAAAACCCTACTGAAATATTCCAACTCTTGCACTTCAATTAAAGAAAACTGAAATGAACTTTTAAAAATTAAGAAAATGTAACTGTGACAAGGTAAACCACAACAGAACACTAGTGAAATATTCCAACTCTTGCATTTCAACGAAAAAAATTCAAAATGAACTTTGAAAAATCATAAAAATGTAACTCTAACAAAGTAAACCACGACAAAACACTACTGAAATATTCCAACTCTTGCATTTCAATAAACTGAAATATTCCAACTCTTGCATTTCAATGAAAGAAATCCAAAATGAACTTTGAAAAATCAAGAAAATGTAACCGTGATAAGATAAACCACAACAAAACACTAATGAAATATTCCAACTCTTGCATTTCAATGAAAGAAATTCAAAACGAACTTCGAAAAATCAAGAAAATGTAAGTGTGACAAGGTAAACCATGACCAAACACTACTGAAATAATTCAACTCTTGCATTTCAATGAAAGAAATCCAAAATGAACTTTGAAAAATCGTGAGAATGTAACTGTGACATGGTAAACCATGGCAAAACACTACTGAAATATTCCAACTCTTGCATTTCAATGAAAGAAATCCAAAATGAACTCTGAAAAATCTATAAAATGTAAGTGTGACAAGGTAAACCACGACAAAACACTACTAAAATATCCCAACTCTTGCATTTCAATGAAAGAAACTCAAAATGAACTTTGAAAAATCAAGAGAATGTAAGTGTGACAAGGTAAACCATGGCAAAACACTACTGAAATAATCCCACTCTTGCATTTCAAAGAAAGAAATCCAAAATGAACTTTGAAAAATCAAGAGAATGTAACTGTGACATGGTAAACCATGGCAAAACGCTACTGAAATATTCCAACTGTTGCATTTCAAGGAATGAAATCCAAAATGAACTTTGAAAAATCAAGAGAATGTAACTGTGACAAGGTAAACCATGACAAAACACTACTAAAATATTACAACTCTTGCATTTCAATTAAAGAAAACCTAAATGAACTTTTAAAAATCAAGAAAATGTAACTGTGACAAGGTAAACCACAACAAAACACTAGTGAAATATTACAACTCTTGCATTTCAACGAAAGAAATTCAAAATGAACTTTGAAAAATCATGAAAATGTAACTGTGATAAGGTAAACCACAACAAAACACTACTGAAATATTCCAACTCTTGCATTTCAATAAAAGAAATTCAAAATGAACTTTGATAAATCAAGAAAATGTAACTGTGATAAGATAAACCACAACAAAACACTACTAAAATATTCCAACTCTTACATTTCAATGAAAGAAATCCAAAATGAACTTTGAAAAATCATGAAAATGTAACTCTAACAAGGTAAACCACGACAAAACACTACTGAAATATTCCAACTCTTGCATTTCAATAAAAGAAATTCAAAATGAACTTTGAAAAATCAAGAGAATGTAACTGTGACATGGTAAACCATGGCAAAACGATACTGAAATATTCCAACTGTTGCATTTCAAGGAATGAAATCCAAAATGAACTTTGAAAAATCAAGAGAATGTAACTGTGACAAGGTAAACCATGACAAAACACTACTGAAATATTACAACTCTTGCATTTCAATGAAAGAAAACCGAAATGAACTTTTAAAAATCAAGAAAATGTAACTGTGACAAGGTAAACCACAACAAAACACTAGTGAAATATTCCAACTCTTGCATTTCAACGAAAGAAATTCAAAATGAACTTTGAAAAATCATGAAAATGTAACTGTGATAAGGTAAACCACAACAAAACACTACTGAAATATTCCAACTCTTGCATTTCAATAAAAGAAATTCAAAATGAACTTTGATAAATCAAGAAAATTTAACTGTGATATGGTAAACCACAACAAAACACTACTGAAATGTTCCCACTCTTGCATTTCAACGATAGAAATTCAAACTGAAGATTTGAAAAGTCAAGAGAATGTAACTGTGACAGGGTAAACCATGACATAACACTGCTGAAATATTCCAACTCTTGCATTTCAACGTGATAAATCAATCAATCAATCAATCATCAATCATTTTATTAATACTAAACTATATTACAAACGTGAAGAAAAATTATTTAGCCCATGAAGCTTGGCTTGTTGTGGGCCTTACAATACAATAATAAAGTACTAAGACAACCATAAATATTACTCTAAATCAAACAATATATATGAAATAAAGATTAAAGAGAATAAACAATACCATAAAAAAAAAAAAAAAAAAAAAAAAAAAAAAAAACGATATATGAGGGAAAAATACAAAAGGAGAAACACTAGGAAAAGAGAAAACAGGGAAAATAAACGAAGGAGAGAGAAATTACTAAACTGGAAATACACGACAAATAACTGCCTTTGCAGACAGAAACAACGGGGCATCTGGTGAGATTGAATTCCATAATTGAATTGATTTATAAACAGGAGATCTCTGGGCTGCTGTAGATGAACGTTTGGGCAAAATAAATCTACGAGAAGAACTACGTAGAAAAGTAGAGTACCTACCTGAGCCTCTCCGTGAAAAAAATTGCTGTAGAGGCGGTGGAAGTGTACCTAGAAAAGCAGAATGCGCTAAATGAAGATTACTTTTACTCACAATACGATCCAGCGGAGCTATTCCAGTATCATTATAAAGATCAGAGGAAGGGTAAAGCCGAGGGAGAAGAAAAGTAGCCTTCACTGCTCTATTTTTGGCTCTTTGAAGTGAGCAGAGAAGAGACTTATTAGTATTACCCCAGACAGAGCAGCAATAAGAAAGGTATGGATATATAAAAGCATAATAAAGAGAAAGCATAACATCTGGGGGAAGAAATGAGTTAACCCGATACAACATTGAAAACTGGCGGAAGAGGAGGGAACGGGTGTGAGTTATATGAGGCTTAAAAGAGAGAAAACAGTCAAGATATACACCAAGAAATTTCACCACAGCAGCCTGCAGTATAACATCATTCCCATAAGTCAGAATGATTGTCTCCCTTACGTCTTTCATACGATAAGGGGTCCTGAAGTGTACAATGACACTTTTTTGGTTGTTGAGAGTCATACCATTTGACCAGCACCAATCTTTTACTTTATCAAGAATACCTCGAGCTAGGGAAGTGGCAGATGACAAGTCTACTGCAGCAATGAAAAAGTTACTGTCATCAGCAAAAAGAATAGGGTGCACAAGGGGATGAAGACCATCAACGAGATCATTAATATAAATTAAAAACAAAAGTGGTCCAAGCACAGAGCCCTGTGGGACCCCCTTCAATATAGGCAAAGTAGTGGAAGAATTACCATTAACTGAAACATACTGAGATCTTCCCGACAGATAAGACCTTAACCATTCTAGTGGGACTCCATGCACTCCAAATGAAGATAGTTTAGACAAAAGAACAGAGTGGTCAAACATATCAAAGGCCTTTGAAAAGTCAAGAAATAGACCCAAAACACACAAGCCCTTGTCCAGATTAACCCGCACAAACTCTGTTGCATCTGAAAGTGCATACGAGGTAGAGAAAGTGGGACGAAAACCATACTGATGGTTAGTTATGAGAGAATTTTCTGCAGTCGTGTTAGTACTAAAAACAAATGAAGAGAGTCTACAATACACTACTCTTTCAACAACCTTAGAAATGACAGGAAGAAGAGAAATGGGTCTATAATTTGAAATTTGAGATGAATCACCTTTTTTATGTAAAGGTAAAACATTTGCAACTTTAAATAAATGAGGGAAAACACCAGAAGAAAGAGAGAGGTTAGTTATGTGTGAAATGGGGTTAGAAACAAACTGACCAATTTTTTTAAGAACATTATTGCTAAGACCAAAACCATCAACTGAACAGCTACTTGGAAGCTGGGAAATAATACTATAAATCTCAATATCACTGCATGGGGAAAGGAAAAATGACTTTTCTGCTATTGGAAAACTACTTACTCTATTCTTGGGTTAAATGGGAACTGAGGGAAGAGTGGTGAAATACAAATTGAAGGCATTTGCAGAAGAATTTTTATCCACAATAGATCCATCAGCATTCCTGTAATGACATGGGGGGGACTGTTTGAGTTTCTTGCGAGAAATAGCTTCATTAACTACATTCCAAACCTTACGCAAGTTCCCCTTACACTCATCAAAGTTCATTTTGAAATCCAAAATGAATTTTGAAAAATCAAGAGAATGTAACTGTGACAAGGTAAACCACAACAAAACACTACTGAAATATTCCAACTCTTGCATTTCAACGAAAGAAATCCAAAATTAACTTTGAAAAATCAAGAGAATGTAACTGTGACAAGGTAAACCAACAACAAAATACTACTGAAATATTCCAGCTCTTGCATTTCAACGATAGAAATTCAAAATGAACTATGAAAATCAAGAAAATGTAACTGTGACAAGGTAAACCACAACAAAACACTAGTGAAATATTCCAACTCTTGCATTTCAACGAAAGAAATTCAAAATGAACTTTGAAAAATCATGAAAATGTAACTCTAACAAGGTAAACCACGATAAAACGCTTCTGAAATATTCCAACTCTTGCATTTCAACTAGAGAAATCCAAAATGAACTTTGATAAATCAAGAAAATGTAACTGTGATAAGGTAAACCATAACAAAACACTACTGAAATATTCCAACTCTTGCTTTTCAACATAAGAAATTCAAAATGAACTTTGAAAAATCAAGAGATTGTAAGTGTGACAAAGGTAAACCACGAGAAAACACTACTAAAATATCCCTACTCTTGCATTTCAATGAAAGAAAACCGAAATGAACTTTTAAAAATCAAGAAAATGTAACTGTGACATGGTAAACCACGACAAAACACTACTGAAATATTCCAACTGTTGCATTTCAAGGAATGAAATTCAAAATGAACTTTGATAAATCAAGAAAATGTAACTGTGATAAGGTAAACCATAACAAAACACTACTGAAATATTCCAACTCTTGCTTTTCAACATAAGAAATTCAAAATGAACTTTGAAAAATCTATAGAATGTAAGTGTGTCAAGGTAAACCAACAACAAAACACTACTGAAATATTCCAGCTCTTGCATTTCAATGAAAGAAAACCGAAATGAACTATGAAAATCAAGAAAATGTAACTGTGACAAGGTAAACCACAACAAAACACTAGTGAAATATTCCAACTCTTGCATTTCAACGAAAGAAATTCAAAATGAACTTTGAAAAATCATGAAAATGTAACTCTAACAAGGTAAACCACGATAAAACGCTTCTGAAATATTCCAACTCTTGCATTTCAACTAGAGAAATCCAAAATGAACTTAAAAATCAAGAAAATGTAACTGTGACATGGTAAACTGCGACAAAACACTACTGAAATATTCCAACTGTTGCATTTCAAGGAATGAAATTCAAAATGAACTTTGATAAATCAAGAAAATGTAACTGTGATAAGGTAAACCATAACAAAACACTACTGAAATATTCCAACTCTTGCTTTTCAACATAAGAAATTCAAAATGAACTTTGAAAAATCTATAGAATGTAAGTGTGACAAGGTAAACCACGACAAAACACTACTGAAATATTCCAGCTCTTGCATTTCAATGAAAGAAAACCGAAATGAACTTTTTTAAAAATCAAGAAAATGTAACTGTGACATGGTAAACCATGGCAAAACGCTACTGAAATATTCCAACTCTTGCATTTCAACGAATGAAATTCAAAATGAACTTTGAAAAATCAGGCCTTTGGGGTGCCAGGGGCCCTTTGGGAGGGGGGAGGGGCTGGGGGAGGGGGTCGTTCTGTGTCTCAACGCACAAAAAAAATATTAAAAAATGGGGGAGGGAAGGGGAGTAAGGGAGGGGGAAGGGGAGGAGGGGAGGGGAGAAGAGGGGGAGGATGGGAGGGGGAGGGGAAGGTGAGAAGGGGGGATGGAGGGAGAGGGGCCCTTTGGGGACCCTTGAGGGCCGGGTGGCCCTTTGGGAGCCCGTGGAAGGGCCTTTGGGGGTCTGTGGGACCTTTGAGGACCGATTGGTCCTTTGGGAGCCTGTTGGGCCATTGGGGACCGGGGGGAGGGCCTTTGGGGGTCCGGGGGACCTTTGGGGACCGGGAGAGGGCCTTTGGGGGTCTGGGGGATCTTTGGGGACCGGGGAGGGCCTTTGGGGGCTCGGGTAGGGCCTTTTGGGGTCTGGGGGACCCTTGAGCACCGAATGGTCCTTTGGGAGCCCTGGTGGACCTTTGGGGACAGGGGAAGTGCCTTTGGGAGCCCGGTGGACTTTTGGGGACCGGGGGAGGGTTTTTGGGGGTTCGGGTGGCCTTTTGGGTGCCTGGGGGGCCTTTGAGGATCGGGGAGGGCCTTTGGGGGTCCGGGGGACCTTTGGGGACGGGGTGAGGGCCTTTGGGGGTCTGGGGGACCCTTGAGGGTCGAATGGTCCTTTGGGAGCCCGGTGGACCTTTGGGGGCCGGGGGGCCTTTTGGGGCCCAGGGAGAGCCTTTTGGGGTGTGGGGACCCTTTGGGAGCTTGGGGGGACCCTTTGGGAGCTTGGGGGGACCCTTGAGGACCGGGGGCTTCCTTCGGGGTTGAGGTAGGGGGATTGGAACCCTTTGGGGTTGGGGTAGGGGGATTGGAGCCCTTTGGGGTTGGGATAGTGGGATCTCACAACACTGTTCAAATGGAACTTGTGTATTATAACGGCCACAGAGTTTCACCATTAAATTCTCTTCTAAAATCTCTTCAAAAATCATATTTTATAATGTCTCTAACTGTTTCGTCGAAAAAGTTCCATAAAATAGCTAAAACGGTTTCGCCAAAATTATCCCCAAACGGAATTTCAGCATGTTCCTTATGTTTGGTATCCCTGCGCTGGCTTATTTCAATTATTTGGAAACCTTTTCGCGCGCTAAGATCAAAACATTTGCACGGAAACGATTCGTCTGGAAGAACTCCAGACATTAATAAACTGTTTCCCGGGAACTCATAACATTTGGCACGAACATCAAATATTGGAAACACGCGATCTCTCGGAAACATTTCTGTTCGAAATCCAAATATTGGAAACACGCGATCTCTCGGAAACTCATATCATTTGCATTGAACAACAAATATTGGAAACACGCGATCTGACTGTTTCCCGGGAACTCGTAACATCTGGCTTGAACAACAAATATAGGAAACACGCGATCTCCCGGAAACGATTTGGTTAATGACCTTGGCATTCGCTGAGAGCGTGCCCAAAACAACAACAATAACATTGACCCCATTAATCACGTGTTATCTCTAATGACTCTATCGCGAGCCCAAAACAACAACAATAACGTTGACCCCATTAACCACGTGTTCCCCCTTATGACTCTATCGCGTGCTCAAAACAACAACAACAACATTGAGCCCATTAACCACGTATTCCCCTTATGACTCTATCGCGTGCCCAAAACAACAACAACAACTGATTATCTTTTCTTATATGCAGCATAGTGTAGAGCTATACGTATAAAGTTTTTGATTGCAGGGGAAATTCCCTCTTTTTTATTGGAGAATTCTTTTCATTTTTGTTGTTTTCGGTCTAAAGAATTATAACCTGCTAGAGATAAGTACCTGTAATTTGACTATCCTTTGCATACATTTTCCAAAAGGCTTTTACAGTCAGTATCATTCTACCTGCTTACTTTTAAACCAGAGTCATGCTGGTAGGGTAGCCAAGGGGGATAAAGTGCAAGGGAAGGGAGAAAGGTTTCATGGTGACCTGGGAATAAGTCAAGTTGGGAGTGTTCTTTAAATGGGGGGGGGGGGGTCGGGGGGCAAGATGATGCTGAGGGAGGGACGTACAGTGGGGGGTCTCTGAGAGAGGAGGGGTTGGGTTTGATTCGGCAAATAACGGGTGGAGTCCAGAACTGGCTGGTAACTTTTTGGACGCACGGAGACGAAAGGAGTCGAAAGGAAGTGGATTTTTGGGAGGAATATGAGTGAGGGGGGTTTGGGGATGGTCCTAATTCAGCGAAGTGATTTTGGGGGTTGGACTGACTGGGCACGCGTAAGTACTTGGGGCGGAGGATTGTTTCGAGGGATGGATTCCTGTGATATACTGATCTGTAACGGGTATGCAGGGGGATAAGACTGAAAGTCGAATGAAACACGAACAAGGGGAGGGGGGGGTCGTGAATACTTTAGGCGTCGCGCTAAAAAACGTTAGGTTTTAAAACTGCGCTTAAATACGGGAGATGCATGAGCAAAAGTACACAACTTATCAATAAAACATAAAACAGAACAAAGATCAACATGGTCTAAAATACAATTATAAGACACACAAACTCCCGAAATAAACTGACTACAAATATGCAGAAACTTGCATTGTTTACGGAGCTTGCAGAAACCACTATCAAAATGCTTGCAGATTACATTTTCCTCTCTGCTTATTTTTGTATTTATTTCACTTTTATCCTTCACTTTTGTAATTTTTTCAAAGATAATAAAAATCTCATCGTCTGGTAATGACTTCTCCATAACCTTTTTGTTTAGTTCATTATCACCAGATAATTTATGAGAAAAGCCGGAAATCACTGCACTATTAACGAACTCAAAGGCGTCATCCGTAGTCATACTACGCGTAGGTATTTGTAAGCTCTCACGGGATACTCTGCAATTAATGCTGGATTTCCTGACTCAGATAATTGATTCCCTAGGGTAATAATAATTGCTTCGTTGTTTTTTAAATCCTCTTGTAATTTGGTGATTTTCAATTTAATGGTCACCTGATTGTTCTCTAGACTGCAGAGTTCATCTTCCATAAGGAGGAGTTGTGAATTATGGGAGTAGATATTTTCACTTATTTTTTAATTTCAAGATTACCTTCCTGGAGTAAATCGTTACGAATTTTTTGGTAATTGAGAAAAATTTCAACTTTTTTTTCAATCTTCAATGGCTACTTCATGCTCTGAATTCTTCTCTAATTGGGAGTTGTATTTAGGTCAGAGATCTTCCAGCTGTTTGATAGGTTTAACACAGTTAAAACAATGGGGGATTTGGGCAGCTTGATTATTTGACATTGAGTTGGGGGTTGTAGGTTTTGAGGCAGACTTGGGAGTAAAGCGTGGTAGAGAACAGGGGGTAGAAAAGGTGGTGTTAACGGTGGGGCGGGGTCCTCATTCAAAGACTGGGGGGACTGGCAGTTTAAACAAAACTACTCACCACATTGTTTTCTCTCCTCAGTAGAAATGCCTGCCCATTTTGTATGAAACCACTGTTGACACCAACTGCACTGCACTGTCCCACTGGCAGCACGAAGTCTGCACTCAGGATATGTATATTTCATGGGCCTGGACATAATAGCCAAACAATAAATCTATTTAATATAGCTCGAAACTGGTCAATGACTGAAACTTGGATTATAATAACTTCCAAAAATGGCTTTCAAAAATTTAACCCAGACATAGGTGTTAACAGGTCAAAGGCATAAATGCATATTCAATGCTAAAATTAAAGCATACTTTGGGCATCTACTTACCACCAAGGGTGTGAAACCAGATCCCAATAAAACCAGAGCAATTGCTGAAATGCCTGAGCCAAAAAACAAAGAAAGAACTCCAGACATTGCTTGGGCTGTAAAATTATCTTTCTAGATATATACCAAACTTATCCATTCTGAACCAGTCTTTGCAAGAACTAAGGAAAATGACAGAAGAAGCTACAAAACTTGCCAGGAAGAAGGTACACAGTGATGCCTGCCATAGTATTCGCAAATCCTTGTGTGAAAAACTTTCATGTTTTGATACAAAGTGCTCAGAAGTTGAGATCATTGTCAATGCATCGCAACACGGCCTAGGAGTTCAGCTACTGGTAAAAGATGAAACAGTTTCATTTGGTTCGCGATCCTTAAGCTACACAGAACAAAGATATTCTCAAATAGAGAAAGAACTACTAGGCATAGTGTTTGCAAGTAAATATTTTCACCAATATATATTTGGAAGGAAAATTTTAGCGATTACAGACCACAAGCCCTTGGAAAATATTCTGAGAAAACCATTCAGTCAAGAACAACCTAGACTACAATGAATGATGCTGACCATCCAGTTATATGAAATGAGATTTACATACAGACCTGGACCAGAAATCCCTGTGATTGACACCCTCTCACGTTTGCATATGACAGACAGAGACCCAGAAGAAGAACTACAGGCAGAGCTACACGTGCATAACATTGTCAAAAGCATCCCCATAAAAGACCAGATGGTGCACAGCATAAGAAATAGTTCAAAACATGATAAAGAGGGATGAACATTCTAGATGAAACAATAAAAAACGGATGGTCAGAATACAAAAAGCAATGCCCAACTAAAATTCAGGCGTATTGGAACTATAGGAAAGAACTAGCGACAAACCATGGCATTCTCCTAAAGGGGGATCGAATTATAATACGTAAAAGCATGTGCCAAGAAATCATGTCCCGTCTTCTCACGGCCCACCTCGGAATTGTCAAAACAGAACAACGTGAACACTCATGTGTATTTTGGCCAAACATCACAACTAACATAACTAAGCACATCTCAGGATGTGAAATATGTCAACAGTTTAGTGCATGCCAGCAATAGGAACCCCACGTTCCTTTTACAAAATATTTTTTGGCGAATTTGAGTATCCTGTGAACAGAGTATCACCACTCTTAATTGGCTGATTCTCCAGTTCTAATATAATGTTATGACTTACTTTCTGACAATTGTAAAATTGCCCTGTTCTGTCAGAAACCAAAATTTGTAGATATTCTGCGACTAAACGTAAATTTATTCTGTATTATGAATGGTCAGTGTAGTAATTTTGTATAACCTTATGTTCCTTAGCAAAATAGAATTAGATTTTATTCTTATAAATGTGTCAGCAGTTTTTCTAAGAGTTAAGTTATCCATCAAACGAAATTGCCCTATCTCGCTAAATTTTATTTATTAACAATAACGGCCAAAGAATCAATTAAGCTGGTATAATTTCATTCGCTTATTTATGGAGCTTTCGATATCTTTGATCGCGTTTTTCTCGGAGTAAAAGACCATAGAGCAAAGCAGTTTTTTACTCTCAGGCCGTATGACAGGGACTATTAACTCGTCTTTGGATGTCTATCTTACAGGCAGCTGCTTCTTGAAAAAAGGTTTTTTCCACCGAATTTGGACAAAATGACCCAATTGTTGGATTGGTGCTGCTTTTTTTAATACTCATTAATTTGTTGATAATTCGATCTAATTAGGAAGATATCCAGGAAATTTTTGAAACCACAAAGGTAAAAAAAATGCTAAAATTCACTGAAAAAATCTTTTCATTTGAATCTTAAATTGGATTTTAATTTCTAAAAATAAAGGTATTTTAAACTCACTTTAAAATAACTTTTTCCTGTGCATTTCTTGTTTTGGGATTTCCTGCTCTATTGAGAAGAAGTTGGTTTAGCTGAATGAAATTTTCAGGGAAGAATCTAGGGCTAATTTGATGGGTTAGTATATTTTCCCCTGTGTAATCTTGTATTCAATCGTAATTTCCCTTTTAAAATATTTCTTGCAAATACTGTGACAAACATCTTGATAAAAATAAATACCAATAAAAAGAACTGAATGGAACTAGTCTAGCTAATGTAATCATGGTTTTTACCTTCTATGCTTGGCTATCAAAGAAATGTCGATAAACCTAATGTACCGCATTCTTTAGTAGTTAAAAAAATGTTTATTTACAAAAATAATATTATTTGAATTTCTTTCTGCTCATTTTTGGCTTAATGCATATTTATACTTTTTTTTTAAATTCCTATTTTGTGGAAAAGTTTCTTAAAATTAATTCACTAGAAAGATCCCTGAGACGTCAGGCAGAGAATTTATTTTAAATAGATCCATTTAAAAGACTACAGGATCCAATTGTTATCATTTATACCTTTGTTTCCAAATGTGTTGTATTTGGACTTAAAAACCCGTCGTAAATTTGGGCCTTAATAAAATTATAGTGCTAAGAGTTATTTCTAGTGGGAAATTTTAATACCTCTATAAAGTGCATTTCACATCATAATTCAAAATTAGCGTGCATTTTAAGTGATTTCCTTCATTTTTACCCAGCATATGTCCTTGGAAAATGTTACAGAGAGAGAACAGAGTTAATAAATAGCTAGTACTTCTGTATTTGTAGTAAAGCAGTGGATTTCCCACCATTGGATTATCATTTTGGGTTTGTCCAGTACACTAGCATTTTTTTCAAGAACAATGCACATATGAAAATATATATATAAATAGTATGGGGAGTACGGCAAATTTGCCGGGATATACTAACATATTACATGACGTCATTTGACGAAAAAAAAACAACATTAAAGCTATTAACAATTTTTCTCAGATTTTTGACCTATCTAGACCGCGTTTTTATGTGAGAATATCCCAAGATATTAATTTTCCCGAAGAAAATAGTTAGTTTTAGTTAGTTTTGCAGCTCTTATTTTCACTTCATTTCTATTCTCTTCCTCCTGTCTCATAATTTTCAATAGAGTAAAACTGCTCCTTCTTGTAATATTAAAAAAACTAAATAAAAATACTATCGAATAATGTCTAATTTAGAACTTTGATATTCAATGATTTGCTAAGACCTCATATCTAACTTCCCAAGGCAAGAGAAATCGATTGCGTGACTAACTTGACACCCAATCGAAAGCACACACCAGGGTTTTCCCAAGCGTCTTGCTAACTTGGCAGCCAAGTTACTTAGTAGGGTTTTTCCATTTACTTTACTAATTTGACAGCTAACTTGTGCAACAAGGTTTTCCAAAACACCTTATTAGTCTAACAGCCAGGTTACTAGCCAAGTTATGTTACAGGGTTTTCTAACCATCTTACTGACTTGACAACCAAGTTATGTAATAGAATTTTCTTCGATTATCTTAGTAATTTGACAGCCTAGTTAATAGCAAATTTACGTAACAGGGTTTTTCCAAGCACCATACTAACTTGGCAGCCAGATTGCGTAACAGGGTTTTTCCAGAAGCTAACAAAAGGCTACTCACTCTCTGTGAATAAGATTAGATGGTCACTCAAATCCAGGTAACACATTCTGTAATCAATAAAAGTAGTATGATGTGATACTATAGTGTAATCCATTACTTGCAAATAAAATGACGTAACTTTAATTTAAAATCATATAAGAGGGCATACACATCATAGGCGTACAAAAGTTATGACGTCAAATTCCCAATATATTGTACAGATTTGAGAAAGGGTTTTATGTGCATTGAGCTTACAGAAAGAAAAGAACATAAAATGTCATTTAATGGAGTTTTAATTCCAGAATCCATCGTAGAAAGGATTATGAGAGAAGTAGAGCGCCTGAAAAGATTGACAATGGAAGATGCCATTTTGAGTGACAGAACTAGACAATGGGAGACAGAACTAGCAATCATGAAAAGAAAGAAAATTATTAATACCACTATATCATTTTATGACATTTTGGTAAAAGAAGAAAGCTCGTTAGCATCAATCATGAGGAATGAAAATGTGGTGGAAGCATCAAACCCAGCAAACTGCAAAAAGAGTTTCCATTACATTTTTGGGACCTAAAATGTAAGTTCGAATCGATTATGTATAGGAAGAAGTTACTTGAGTCAGCCCAGAGAAGCTTTAACGTCTACACTGAGTTACCATATATATGTGTTGAAAAAATACTTAGGTATCTAAGCAATGAAGACTTGAATAAGATGAATTTGAGGGTAAAAGCTTTTGAGCTTTATGGCATTGGTAATGGAGAAAATTTTAATTTACCGGCATCCTGCAAAAGCATAAAAAGAAAGAAAAGAACATCAAATGTCAGTGGATGGAGTTTTAAGTAGGAAAAGGTGGAAATCAGCCAAGCAGGTAGTAAACACTTGGTTATTTGATGCAGTTCAGGATGGAGACCTAGTAAGAGCAAAGGAATTGATAAACTCGTATGGGCTGTCTTGCTCAAAAGAATGGTCGGATGGATACGTATTACATTGTGAAGCTTTGATTTACGGTCATATAGCTATTGTTAAATTACTTTTAAATCACGACTGTACAGTTAACATTGAAAACGGAATGCCTTTTTATGCTACACCATTTTATTGCGCTGTTATTGGTGGTGACACAGAAGTTGTTAAGATGGTTTTGGATAAGGGTGCTAGGATTGATACAGAAGACCCATTGCGGTCAAATTCCACTTTATTTAGTAAGGTTTTGTACATAATGTTTTGTAAAACACAAAACAATATGCTCACGCATTGTTGATTATCTTTTGAAGATTTGAGCTGATGTTAACACAAGAACAAATAATGATTCAAGTCCACTTCGTGAAGCTGCTTTAAGAGGAAACTCGCATACTCTGAAATTATTGCTAGAACACGGTGCTACCAATATTTTTTAGCGTCATTGCATTAGTTACGGAGGAATGGCAAAATTGAGGGCTTCTGACATAAACATATCGATTTACCATATAAACGAATATTAAAGGATTTTAGTGGTAATTCTGGAAAAGCATCGGCGTCAAGTTAAGGGATTAAGAGCATAAAAAATAAATTCGAGAATGGATAATGTCAAATAAACCATCAGCAGCACATTTGGGACTAGATATTGAAGGTCATTCATTAAAAGAGAAAAAAGGAAATGTAAAGTTCTAAAAGCAACATATACTATTAATTATAGTGCTTGAAACATTTCCCTAAATAATTGAAATCACCTTTGTTTTATAATAAAGCAATTTATAGGAAATCTAAATATATTGAAATAATAATTTTTTTTATAGATCTGAAATTTTTTTTGTCCCCAAGGCTAGTTTAATACAAGATTTAACGAATGATACTTTATTATTCAGAAAGATGAATGAAATATAATATGTTGTAGACAGAACAATTATTAATCGATATTTTCTGTCAAATAAAATATATATATATATATATATATATATATATATATATATATATATATATATATATATATATATATATATATATATATATATATATATATATATATATATATATATATATATATATATATATATATATATATATATATATATATATATATATATATATATATATATATATATATATATATATATATATATATATATATATATATATATATATATGTATATATATAGTATATATATATATATATATATATATATATATATATATATATATATATATATATATATATATATATATATATATATATATATATATATATATATATATATATATATATATATATATATGTTATTACGTAACTTAACCTATTACTCTCTAGCGGTGTCTTAACCAGTCAAAAACGGGTTTTCTCTATGTGACATTTTTCTTTGTGACATTCTATTGTTTTTCGTTTTGCTCTTTCTATGTGACATATGAGTTCACAGTAAATGTTATAGGGTGTCTACTATTTCTTTTATTGTTTAAAAAAATAAAGTTGTGACACAGAGTCAAACTTTAGCATAAAGAGCAAGGCGTTGAGGAGGGGACAGCTCCTTTCATAGAGGAATAATTTCTGTTTGTTTTTACGTTTAATGTTGCTCCTTACTTTCAGTTAAAAAAAAACTTGTTGTTTTCATTTAATTTCTGAATATTTTTGAATTAATGCAGCTTTGATTTTGGCTCACTGAACATGAATAATTAATTTTTTTGACTCAATGCCTTTCTTCAAAATTTTGATGTGACGTAACTTACATAACCAACTTCTATATTAATTTGTATTACATATAATAGGGGATTCGTCCCCTAGTCCGTTGGCAGATCTAGGGGAGGGGCGTAGGGAGCCATTATATGCTAGCATACTAAAAAGTAAGTTCGGAAAGGGTATGAAAAGGAAGTAGTTACTTGAGTCAGCCCATAGAACCTTTAACGTCTACACTGAGTTGCCATATATATGTGCTGAAAAAATACTTGGGTATTTAAGCAATAAAGACTTGAGCAATATGAGTTTGAGCCTAAATGTTTTTGAGCCTGATTGCATTGGTAATGGAGAAAATTTTAATTTACCGGCATCCTGCAAAAGTATAAAAAGAAAGAAAAGAACATATAGAAAGAAAAGAACATCAAATGTCAGTGGATGGAGTTTTAAGTAGGAAAAGGTGGAAATCAGCCAAGCAGGTAGTAAACACTAGGTTACTTGATGCAGTTTATGATGGAGACCTAGAAAGAGCAATGGAATAGATAAACTCGTATGGACTGTCTTGCTCAAAAGAATTTTCGGATGGATACGCATTACATTGTGAAGCTTTGATTTACGGTCATATAGCTATTGTTAAATTACAGTTAACAGTGAAAACGGAATGCCTTTTTATGCTAAACCACTTCATTGCGCAGTTATTAGTGGTGACATAGAAGTTGTTAAGATGGTTTTGGATAAGGGTGCTAGGATTGATAACTCCACTTTATGTAGCAGTAAAACACAAAACAATATGCTCACGCATTGTTGATTATCTTTTGAAAAGTTGAGCTGATGTTAACATAAGAACAAATAATTATTCAAGTCCACTTCTAATCATTGTTAATAGCAGTCCATCGACTTTGAAGATCGGTCATTGGCTATGCATCTTTCAAACAGCGAAGAATATTGCTTTTTTTTATCCTTTTGGCCTATCGTATAAATTCTGAACTCCGTACATTACAAACTATATTTAAAGCAGTAAGAAATCCATAATTAAAAATAAACGAAAAGTAAAAGATTTAACGACAAAGACATGTGGCTTTCATCCACTACTCTTTTTCATGTTCAGATGTCGTGGCTATACCTAAAAGCAGTTTCTCAACATCTACGTTGACTTAACTCGATTGAACGACTTTCTAGTGGAGAATATACTTACAAGTGTATTTAATATTGATTTTAGTGCCCTAAGAATAAAATGTACTAAAGATGTATGTGAAATTATTTATTACTAAAAAAAATTATATACATGATAAAACGACTTTTCTACTCTTTAGATTTCATCCACTACTAGGTATTTGTCGACAACAACTAGTGCAGGTAGATTATCTGAATTCAACGTGTACTACTCCAGATTTATTGCAAAGTAAGGGTCACATTTTCTACAGTAGCTTGTCACTTCAATCTTGTAATATCTCTTTGTATAGTCAATGATACTATTCTCATTCATTCTATAGAATTCACATGTTTCAATTTGCGAATTTGAAGCAATTTCATAAACAGTGTCCTCAAGTGTCGAATCACATTCCGTCACAGCCAAATAAAAATCAGTGGGCTTATAATCAAAACACCCATTGTCTTCACAAAAATGCCGTAGAAACCATATTCTCTTGTTGTTCCAACAGTTGAATCGCTGACCTGGTTCCTCCTCCCAGAACAATCTAAAACCGTGACGATACCAATCTCGTAGCAATAAACTAAAATCACGGTTAGGATTCTTTCCAATCATACCAGGATATGTACTCTCCCACTGCTTACATTTATCATAATGACAATTGGAGCATAGGTAACCTCTAGGATGAGAGTCACACACCTCTTCAAGACAGGAAGTACAACCTTTAACTTGTACCGCATATCCTCTATGCAATTTACACGGGTTGCACAATCTACACTTTTCATCATACTCATCAATCATTGTGTAATTCTCACATGATGACCAGCTGCCCAGTGAGTACATACATAGTGGACATGTATGGAACACTTGTCATGTGTTGACACTCTCACTGCCACAATGAAACTGAGCTAGAAACATCAAAAATATTCTGAGATAGAGAGAGAGAGAGAGAGGAGTAAATCATCTTTGACCACCATCTTTCTCATGAAAAAGACCTAAATTTCTAAACTAAGACCTATGTTTAAAAGCATATCCACAATATCATTTTGCCGTGTCGTGATCAATATATCAATAAATTGTGTAAATGCATTTGGACCACAATGTAGAAGCTTCATGCAATAGTCTAATGATGGAGAATCAGTTTTCATTATATCGACAAGCATTCCCCGAGAAAATATCTTCCTTTAAATAGACAACTCTAGAAAATTGTCAGCTAGAATCAAATGTTTTCCCATAAGAACTAGATTCCTCATGATTCGATCGTTCTCGAATCTTTCCATTTTTTAGAGTCCTAACTGTCTCACAGCCAACTTAAGACTAACCGGAATTTTTTTTTTCTACTCTAAAAAATATACGCTAGTCTACTATAGAAAGAAAAAAAATACCATTGATTTAGAAACGATTTTATTGAATATAATTGCAATAATAATCACTGATGCATTTTGTGCTCACCAATATATTTCGATAGGACATCTAATGCTGACCGAAGTTTATTTATATGGAGAATATTCACTTTTCCAGCAAAGCATAGCTGCTCCTTCTGCTTAAATTTGCTTAATGATATCACGTATCTAGCATACATAGTGTTCCATTCAAGACATAGTCTACAACCAGCGGATATTTCCACAGCCACATTGGGTACTCGTGCATCATTGTTGCTGTTGTCGGCTCCATCATTAATCTCCAATAATGTAAATGCACAACTCATTTTTTCCTCTACTAATATCCTCGCAAATAAACAATTCTCTTTGAATTCAATTCTCTTACTAATATGAATTGTAAAGACAACTATTCCTTTTATTCAAATCCCAATCACCAATCAAGTTATACTCACTCTCTTTGAAAAGGTGTCAAGCTTGACACCTTTCAGAGAGTCACTGCTGGACGATTGTTCATTATATTGTTGCTTTTTGGTATTTTTTTTGCTTTTTCTCCATGTGATCTTAATTTGGGAAGCATACAAGAGGGGGGGGGGTGCTATATGATAATGTTTTATTTTGTTTTTGGAAATTCAATGTTGAATGGTTTAATAAATATTTTTATTTATCACTGGACAAGCCTTATAGGGCTGGTGAGTTCTATTAATATAATAAAATTCGTTTGTTGGTTTAAAATATGTAATAGCATTAAGAGGGAAATAAATGGTTTATTGAAATAAAAATGAAATTTTATTTGATGTATCTGACAAAGGATGTTGATAAAGAATTTATTCACTCTGGTACTTAGATTTTGCCAGTATTATCCTATGTATCCAGCAAAGGATGTTGATAAGGAATTTATTCACTCTGATACTTAGATTTTGTCAATGTTAGATTTTTGTCATAAGGGGAAAGGAAAAGCCAACTGCTTCACTAACGTAATAAATCACATCTTGTCTTCGTGCCAGAAATGTTACCTGTGTACGCACAGTGTGAGAGTAGACAGTGAAATTACTAGCAAAATAAAATGGACATTGAACTGAAAGGAAATAAAATTTGAAAAGCTGAAGTATCTTGCAAATTTATTGCTGAAAATATGAGTCCTATTTTGTGTTAAATAAACTAACTTTTCCCGAAATAAAAACAACAATTTAAATTAGAGTTGGTCTTTTACCACTTTTGGCCTCTACACCGATAACTCCTGAGAACAACCTTCCTTGCCATGTATAACTGAAACTGAAATAAAATACTGAAAAGCCGATATACGACTATCTTGAAGCTTTTTGTTCGATACATGGGTGCTCTAAAGGGTTAAATATGCTATAAAAAAAAATCCAAAACACAAAAAGAATAATTTAAAAATATGAGTCCTAGAGCTTTCCATATATAGCTGAAAGGAAATAAAATACTGAAAAGCCACCATATCTTGAAGCTGAATTGCTGGACACAGGAGTCCTATAAAGAAATAAATATGCTAATATTTTTACCCAAAATAAAAAACAATAATAAGAAAACAGAGTTTGGTCCTTTACCACTTTTAGCCTATACACAGATAAATCCCGAGAACACCATAACTTTCCATGTATAACTGAAAGAAAATAAAATACTGAAATGGCAACAAATCTTGAAGCTTTATGGTTGGATACATGAGTCCTATAAAGGGTGATTATATTTTCTTTTTAATATTGATTTCATTTCTGGATGTTTGCAAAAACAGACGTTTTGCAACGTCACTAAAATGTGCTACTCAAAATATTACTTCGACGTTTTGTCCAAAAATTCGATTGCATTTTGAAATTTTTCTCCTACTCTTTCGGTGAAAGTAAAATTGGTTAGTTTTCCTCTGGTAAACTTTCAAAATCAAATGTAACCAAATACTTAGCACTCAGTTTTTGTTTCCATCATTGTTTGTTTCAAATTGCTTTTCTGAGATCTCCTTTAGTTCAGAGAATTAAAAATTTTAAATTTCATCTTGAAAAATCGGGTGCTGATAAAATTTGGTTACAATTTGGAATTGATGCTTAAAATATTTTGCGTCTAGGAAACTTTCTTAAACGACCATATTTGATATCTGAAGAAGTAAAATATTCCCTTTTCTCAAAATCCAGATTTCACAAATTAAATTATCGCAGTGCAAGATCTCTAGCTGATGAAAACATTCGGGTGACATTTTTGAATTCAGTATAAAAAGTTTCAACAGAAGCGTTTAATGCTTTTTTTTACTTGTGCTCAGCTATGTTGACTCTATCTCTGTCAAAGAGTTTCACTCAAATACTATATCATGTACTTCTTTAGTAGTTTTTCTATGAAAATGAATATTTCTGGTAACAAATTCCTTAAACACCTCTCTTCAGATTATATTTCTTCTTCTTCTTGTTTGGATTGTTTTTTCTTGTGGAGGCGCTTTCACATAATCTCATCACCTGAATCAAATTTGGGGATTTATCTTTTATAAGAGTTTGTTGAATGTGTCTACACGGATGAGAACCATGTCTAATACAGTGCTGAACATATCCGGGAGGATGGAGGTGGGTTCTGACTGACATTTTTCCCTCAGAACTTCAGTGTCAGAATTATTTGACGTGAACTTCTATATTGCCTGGCATCATGTAATTCCAATAACATTCAAGATTTAAGCATATTCTAATTTTCAGGGATTTCTTGACTCGTGCTGCTCAAGAATTAAAATACAGCTGTGGGAATTTCTATATCAATGACAAATCAACTGGAGCAGTTGTTGGACAGCAGCCCTTTGGTGGAAGTAGAGTTTCAGGTAAGGTGGTTGCTGAATCATTAGTAATCTTACTCGCTACTTTATGTGCTCCTTTAGGAGTCCTACAGTAGTATATGTATTTCAAACAAACTTGAGCCGGGGTATAGGATAATTGCTCCTTCACACAAGATTAGTCTAATAATGTCCCCCGGGAATATTTTGGAGGATTATGTTTAAATCTATAAAAATTGATATGTATGGATCTAAAGAATCGATTTTTTAAGTACCCTCTGCCTCATTGACTCAAGTCATCATTCACTTCCTCCCCCTTTCCCACAGACACACAAAAGTGCTGGTCTGTGTCCACATCTTATAAAAATCTAATTAGTTTTGTCGCTTCTTTTTCTTGTGTAAGCATTCTTTTGTGTTTTTCTTATCCTATCGATGTCTATTGTAAAGTTTAAAGAAGAAGGCTAGTCTTTCAAATTCAAGGTGTTGATTGATCGGTAGACTTTTTTTTTATTTTTTTTAAGTTCCCTTGGGGTTTTTAAACCGTAGTTTTTTTTAGAAGTAGTACTTTTCAGAAAGCGTTTCCTTTATGTGAGATAGGTGATAGCACGCTTATGGTGACTTCGTTTATTAGTACATAAGAGAGGTCACGAAGTATGTTGAATTTGACAGATTGATGAAGCTAAACTCTTTAAAAAACCTTGCGTGATTATTTTATCAGAATTTGTAAAGAATACTGAATTCTAGTCCCTTATGTTGCTTTCCGAATGGTACAGGGAAAAACTTTTTTCCCCTCATTGCTATACTTCTAGCAACTTTTACTTGTATTTTTTGCTCATTTCTGGAAACGCAAATTGATATCCAAAGCATTGCGAAAAGTTCGGTGTAAAAGCGTGCAAATGGCCAAATTGACCAAAAGTTTTGACATGCTATTAACCAAAACGTGTGGGCTTTTATTGACTAATCTATAAATTTGTAAAACCTGTGTATAAAATTATGAAACATGTTTCCTGCTTTAGATATTTAAAGTGAGTTCCTTAAGCATGTCTGTATATCGAGGAGGTACGAATCTGCGTGAGATTGATTCAAATGACTTTCCCTGTAAAACTTACTCCCTCTCTGCCCTTCCGCACCTGTGTGTAGATTTCATCTTAATTTTAGTTTCTATAGGCTGCGGTAGGCTGTATTTATGCAAGTGCAAAGATATCGACCTTTTCATCCTCGCAAGTGTATTTGGAGCACAGTAACTTTTAGTGTGTACGAGGCACAGTAAGTACAATTTAAACACGCAGCGATATTATATCTTGAGTCGACTTAAGTAAAGGAATGCAATGCTCAGAGCAAATTGTCATTTTAGCAAAAGGTGTTTTGAGGAAATTGACTTCGGAGTATGAGTCTTTCTATTTTGATAGTGCTAGGTAACTGCTTTATTCACACGTACTATAGGGACCTCTAGACTAAGTAAAATTCTGACAAAACAATCGAATTCTAAGGAAATTAGTACAATGGACGATGCTTTTGGCTCATTTTAGCCTATCTGGGAAGTGGGACAATTTGGCTCTCTGTCTCCATATTAGGTTCTTAACAAACGATGAAATTCGTCAACAATGCTTCAGCTGTATTAACTAGTAGTTTTGTTTTTATTTCATTTTTTTCAAGATGGTGAAATGAACACATTTTTCTGAGTATGTCTGAATAAATTTCTAAGAGATTCAGTTGACTAGATATTTTTTTCGTCATAGATGGTTCTCAAATTAACGATATTTTTATTCTTTTTAGGAACCAATGATAAAGCAGGCACTCCGCATTACATAAGCCGTTGGGGATCATATCAGAGTGTTAAGGAAAGTTTCACAAAGCTGAACACATGGAAATATCCTTACATGGAAAATTGAAGATTTGACTGATTATCTTTTCTTATATGCAGCATAGTGTAGAGCTATATGCATAAAGTTTTTGATCGCAGGGGAAATTCCCTCTTTTTTATTGGAGAATTCTTTTCATTTTGGTTGTTTTCGGTCTAAAGAATTATAACCTGCTAGAGATAAGTACCTGTAATTTGACTATCCTTTGCATACATTTTCCAAAAGGCTTTTACAGTCAGTATCATTCTACCTGCTTACTTTTAAACCAGAGTCATGCTGGTAGGGTAGCCAAGGGAGATAAAGTGCAAGGGAAGGGAGAAAGGTTTCATGGTGACCTGGGAATAAGTCAAGTTGGGAGTGTTCTTTAAATGGGGGGGGGGGGGGGTTGGGGGGCAAGATGATGCTGAGGGAGGGACGTACAGTGGGGGGTCTCTGAGAGAGGAGGGGTTGGGTTTGTTTCGGCAAATAACGGGTGGAGTCCAGAGCTTGCTGGTAACTTTTTGGACACACGGAGATGAAAGGAGTCGAAAGGAAGTGGAGTTTTGGGAGGAATATGAGTGAGGGGGGTTTGGGGATGGTCCTAATTCAGCGAAGTGATTTTGGGGGTTGGACTGACTGGGCACGCGTAAGTACTTGGGGCGGAGGATTGTTTCGAGGGATGGATTCCTGTGATATACTGATCTGTAACGGGTATGCAGGGGGATAAGACTGAAAGTCGAATGAAACACGAACAAGGGGAGGGGGGGGTCGTGAAGACTTTAGGCGTCGCTCTAAAAAACGTTAGGTTTTAAACCTGCGCTTCAATCCTGGAGATGCATGAGCAAAAGTACACAAATTATCAATACAAGATAAAACAGAACAAAGATCAACATGGTCTAAAATACAATTATAAGACACACAAACTCCCGAAATAAACTGACTACAAATATGCAGAAACTTGCATTGTTTACGGAGCTTGCAGAAACCACTATCAAAATGCTTGCAGATTACATTTTCCTCTCTGCTTATTTTTGTGTTTATTTCACTTTTATCCTTCAATTTTGTAATTTTTTCAAAGATAATAAAAATCTCATCGTCTGGTAATGACTTCTCCATAACCTTTTTGTTTAGTTCATTATCACCAGATAATTTATGAGAAAAGCCGGAAATCACTGCACTATTAACGAACTCAAAGGCGTCATCCGTAGTCATACTACGCGTAGGTATTTGTAAGCTCTCACGGGATACTCTGCAATTAATGCTGGATTTCCTGACTCAGATAATTGATTCCCTAGGGTAATAATAATTGCTTCGTTGTTTTTTAAATCCTCTTGTAATTTGGTGATTTTCAATTTAATGGTCACCTGATTGTTCTCTAGACTGCAGAGTTCATCTTCCATAAGGAGGAGTTGTGAATTATGGGAGTAGATATTTTCACTTATTTTTTAATTTCAAGATTACCTTCCTGGAGTAAATCGTTACGAATTTTTTGGTAATTGAGAAAAATTTCAACTTTTTTTTTTTAAAAGATGAAACAGTTTCATTTGGTTCGCGATCCTTAAGCTACACAGAACAAAGATATTCTCAAATAGAGAAAGAACTACTAGGCATAGTGTTTGCAAGTAAATATTTTCACCAATATATATTTGGAAGGAAAATTTTAGCGATTACAGACCACAAGCCCTTGGAAAATATTCTGAGAAAACCATTCAGTCAAGAACAACCTAGACTACAATGAATGATGCTGACCATCCAGTTATATGAAATGAGATTTACATACAGACCTGGACCAGAAATCCCTGTGATTGACACCCTCTCACGTTTGCATATGACAGACAGAGACCCAGAAGAAGAACTACAGGCAGAGCTACACGTGCATAACATTGTCAAAAGCATCCCCATAAAAGACCAGATGGTGCACAGCATAAGAAATAGTTCAAAACATGATAAAGAGGGATGAACATTCTAGATGAAACAATAAAAAACGGATGGTCAGAATACAAAAAGCAATGCCCAACTAAAATTCAGGCGTATTGGAACTATAGGAAAGAACTAGCGACAAACCATGGCATTCTCCTAAAGGGGGATCGAATTATAATACGTAAAAGCATGTGCCAAGAAATCATGTCCCGTCTTCTCACGGCCCACCTCGGAATTATCAAAACAGAACAACGTGAACACTCATGTGTATTTTGGCCAAACATCACAACTAACATAACTAAGCACATCTCAGGATGTGAAATATGTCAAGAGTTTAGTGCATGCCAGCAATAGGAACCCCACGTT
This sequence comes from Artemia sp. Qi Xiang Cuo, assembly GCF_049724085.1. Classification (NCBI taxonomy): domain Eukaryota; kingdom Metazoa; phylum Arthropoda; class Branchiopoda; order Anostraca; family Artemiidae; genus Artemia; species Artemia sp. Qi Xiang Cuo. The sequence goes on along the minus strand of NC_142801.1, from coordinate 32,617,629 downwards.
TCTTTTACAAAATATTTTTGGCGAATTTGAGTATCCTATGAACAGAGTATCACCACTCTTAATTGGCTGATTCTCCAGTTCTAATATAATGTTATGACTTACTTTCTGACAATTGTAAAATTGCCCTGTTCTGTCAGAAACCAAAATTTGTAGATATTCTGCGACTAAACGTAAATTTATTCTGTATTATGAATGGTCAGTGTAGTAATTTTTTATAACCTTATGTTCCTTAGCAAAATAGAATTAGATTTTATTCTTATAAATGTGTCAGCAGTTTTTCTAAGAGTTAAGTTATCCATCAAACGAAATTGCCCTATCTCGCTAAATTTTATTTATTAACAATAACGGCCAAAGAATCAATTAAGCTGGTATAATTTCATTCGCTTATTTATGGAGCTTTCGATATCTTTGATCGCGTTTTTCTCGGAGTAAAAGACCATAGAGCAAAGCAGTTTTTTACTCTCAGGCCGTATGACAGGGACTATTAACTCGTCTTTGGATGTCTATCTTACAGGCAGCTGCTTCTTGAAAAAAGGTTTTTTTCCACCGAATTTGGACAAAATGACCCAATTGTTGGATTGGTGCTGCTTTTTTTAATACTCATTAATTTGTTGATAATTCAATCTAATTAGGAAGATATCCAGGAAATTTTTGAAACCACAAAGGTAAAAAAAATGCTAAAATTCACTGAAAAAATCTTTTCATTTGAATCTTAACTTGGCTTTTAATTTCTAAAAATAAAGGAATTTTAAACTCACTTTAAAATAACTTTTTCCTGTGCATTTCTTGTTTTGGGATTTCCTGCTCTATTGAGAAGAAGTTGGTTTAGCTGAATGAAATTTTCAGGGAAGAATCTAGGGCTAATTTGATGGGTTAGTATTTTTTCCCCTGTGTAATCTTGTATTCAATCGTAATTTCCCTTTTAAAATATTTCTTGCAAATACTGTGACAAACATCTTGATAAAAATAAATACCAATAAAAAGAACTGAATGGAACTAGTCTAGCTAATGTAATCATGGTTTTTACCTTCTATGCTTGGCTATCAAAGAAATGTCGATAAACCTAATGTACCGCATTCTTTAGTAGTTAAAAAAATGTTTATTTACAAAAATAATATTATTTGAATTTCTTTCTGCTCATTTTTGGCTTAATGCATATTTATACTTTTTTTTTAAATTCCTATTTTGTGGAAAAGTTTCTTAAAATTAATTCACTAGAAAGATCCCTGAGACGTCAGGCAGAGAATTTATTTTAAATAGATCCATTTAAAAGACTACAGGATCCAATTGTTATCATTTATACCTTTGTTTCCAAATGTGTTGTATTTGGACTTAAAAACCCGTCGTAAATTTGGGCCTTAATAAAATGATAGGGGTTAGATTTATTTCTAATGGGAAATTTTAATACCTCTATAAAGTGTATTTCACATCAGAATTCAAAATTAGCGTGCATTTTAAGTGATTTCCTTCATTTTTACCCAGCATATGTCCTTGGAAAATGTTACAGAGAGAGAACAGAGTTAATAAATAGCTAGTACTTCTGTATTTGTAGTAAAGCAGTGGATTTCCCACCATTGGATTATCATTTTGGGTTTGTCCAGTACACTAGCATTTTTTTCAAGAACAATGCACATATGAAAATATATATATAAATAGTATGGGGAGTCCGGCAAATTTGCCGGGATATACTAACAAAGTACATGACGTCATTTTACGAAAAAAAAACAACATTAAAGCTATTAACAATTTTTCTCAGATTTTTGACCTATCTATACCGCGTTTTTATGTGAGAATATCCCAAGATATTAATTTTCCCGAAGAAAATAGTTAGTTTTAGTTAGTTTTGCAGCTCTTATTTTCACTTCATTTCTATTCTCTTCCTCCTGTCTCATAATTTTCAATAGAGTAAAACTGCTCCTTCTTGTAATATTAAAAAAACTAAATAAAAATACTATCGAATAATGTCTAATTTAGAACTTTGATATGCAATGATTTGCTAAGACCTCATATCTAACTTCCCAAGGCAAAAGAAATCGATTGCGTGACTAACTTGACACCCAATCGAAAGCACACACCAGGGTTTTCCCAAGCGTCTTGCTAACTTGGCAGCCAAGTTACTTAGTAGGGTTTTTCCATTTACTTTACTAATTTGACAGCTAACTTGTGCAACAAGGTTTTCCAAAACACCTTATTAGTCTAACAGCCAGGTTACTAGCCAAGTTATGTTACAGGGTTTTCTAAAAATCTTACTGACTTGACAACCAAGTTATGTAATAGAATTTTCTTCGATTATCTTAGTAATTTGACAGCCTAGTTAATAGCAAATTTACGTAACAGGGTTTTTCCAAGCACCATACTAACGCAAAAGCATAAAAAGAAAGAAAAGAACATCAAATATCAGTGAATGGAGTTTTAAGTAGGAAAAGGTGGAAATCAGCCAAGCAGGTAGTAAACACTAGGTTATTTGATGCAGTTCAGGATGGAGACATAGTAAGAGCAAAGGAATTGATAAACTCGTATGGGCTGTCTTGCTCAAAAGAATGGTCGGATGGATACGTATTGCATTGTGAAGCTTTGATTTACGGTCATATAGCTATTGTTAAATTACTTTTACATCACGACTGTACAGTTAACATTGAAAACGGAATGCCTTTTTATGCTACACCATTTCATTGCGCTGTTATTGGTGGTGACACAGAAGTTGTTAAGATGGTTTTGGATAAGGGTGCTAGGATTGATGCAGAAGACCCATTGGGGTCAAATTCCACTTTATATAGTAAGGTTTTGTACATAATGTTTTGTAAAACACAAAACAATATGCTCACGCATTGTTGATTATCTTTTGAAGATTTGAGCTGATGTTAACATAAGAACAAATAATGATTCAAGTCCACTTCGTGAAGCTGCTTTAAGAGGAAACTCGCATACTCTGAAATTATTGCTAGAACACGGTGCTACCAATATTTTTTAGCGTCATTGCATTAGTTACATTGCATAGCGTCATTGCATTATATATATATATATATACATATATATATATATATATATATATATATATATATATATATATATATATATATATATATATGTTATTACGTAACTTAACCTATTACTCTCTAGCGGTGTCTTAACCAGTCAAAAACGGGTTTTCTCTATGTGACATTTTTCTTTGTGACATTCTATTGTTTTTCGTTTTGCTCTTTCTATGTGACATATGAGTTCACAGTAAATGTTATAGGGTGTCTACTATTTCTTTTATTGTTTAAAAAAATAAAGTTGTGACACAGAGTCAAACTTTAGCATAAAGAGCAAGGCGTTGAGGAGGGGACAGCTCCTTTCATAGAGGAATAATTTCTGTTTGTTTTTACGTTTAATGTTGCTCCTTACTTTCAGTTAAAAAAAACTTGTTGTTTTCATTTAATTTCTGAATGTTTTTGAATTAATGCAGCTTTGATTTTGGCTCACTGAACATGATTAATTAATTTTTTTTGACTCAATGCCTTTCTTCAAAATTTTGATGTGACGTAACTTACATAACCAACTTCTATATTAATTTGTATTACATATAATAGGGGATTCGTCCCCTAGTCCGTTGGCAGATCTAGGGGAGGGGCGTAGGGAGCCATTATATGCTAGCATACTAAAAAGTAAGTTCGGAAAGGGTATGAAAAGGAAGTAGTTACTTGAGTCAGCCCATAGAACCTTTAACGTCTACACTGAGTTGCCATATATATGTGCTGAAAAAATACTTGGGTATTTAAGCAATAAAGACTTGAGCAATATGAGTTTGAGCCTAAATGTTTTTGAGCCTGATTGCATTAGTTATGGATAAATTTTTAATTTTACGGCTTCCTACATAAGCATAAAAAGAAAGAAAAGAACATATAGAAAGAAAAGAACATCAAATGTCAGTGGATGGAGTTTTAAGTAGGAAAAGGTGGAAATCAGCCAAGCAGGTAGTAAACACTAGGTTACTTGATGCAGTTTATGATGGAGACCTAGAAAGAGCAATGGAATAGATAAACTCGTATGGACTGTCTTGCTCAAAAGAATTTTCGGATGGATACGCATTACATTGTGAAGCTTTGATTTACGGTCATATAGCTATTGTTAAATTACAGTTAACATTGAAAACGGAATGCCTTTTTATGCTACACCACTTCATTGCGCAGTTATTAGTGGTGACATAGAAGTTGTTAAGATGGTTTTGGATAAGGGTGCTAGGATTGATAACTCCACTTTATGTAGCAGTAAAACACAAAACAATATGCTCACGCATTGTTGATTATCTTTTGAAAAGTTGAGCTGATGTTAACATAAGAACAAATAATGATTCAAGTCCACTTCTAATCATTTTTAATAGCAGTCCATCGACTTTAAATATCGGTCAGCGGCTATACATCTTTCAAACAGCGAAGAATATTGAATTATTTTATCCCCTTGGCTTATTGTATAAATTCTACACGCCATACATTAGCAATTTTATTGAAAGCAGTGAGGAAACCAGTATTCAAAATCAACGAAGAGTACAGGATTTAGCGACTAAGACATGTGGCTTTCATCCACTACTCTTTTTCATGTTCAGATGTCGTGGCTATACCTACAAGCATTTTCTCAACATCTACGTTGACTTAACTCGATTGAACGACTTTCTAGTGGAAGATATACTTACAAGTGTATTTAATATTGATTTTAGTGCCCTAAGAATAAAATGTACTAAAGATGTATGTGAAATTATTTATTAATAAAAAAAATTATATACATAATAAAACGACTTTTCTACTCTTTAGATTTCTACTACTGTGATTGCTGTGTGAAATCACTGTGAAATCAATCAGTGATCTCTACACTGTGAAATCAATCACTGTGTGAAATCAATCAGTGATTTGCTAGTGAAATCACTAGCAAAATAAAATGGACATTGAACTGAAAGGAAATAAAATTTGAAAAGCCGAAGTATCTTGCAAATTTATTGCTGAAAATATGAGTCCTATTTTGGGTTAAATAAACTAACTTTTCCCGAAATAAAAACAACAATTTAAATTAGAGTTGGTCTTTTACCACTTTTGGCCTCTACACCGATAACTCCTGAGAACAACCTTCCTTGCCATGTATAACTGAAACTGAAATAAAATACTGAAAAGCCGATATACGACTATCTTGAAGCTTTTTGTTCGATACATGGGTGCTCTAAAGGGTTAAATATGCTATAAAAAAAAATCCAAAACACAAAAAGAATAATTTAAAAATATGAGTCCTAGAGCTTTCCATATATAGCTGAAAGGAAATAAAATACTGAAAAGCCACCATATCTTGAAGCTGAATTGCTGGACACAGGAGTCCTATAAAGAAATAAATATGCTAATATTTTTACCCAAAATAAAAAACAATAATAAGAAAACAGAGTTTGGTCCTTTACCACTTTTAGCCTATACACAGATAAATCCCGAGAACACCATAATGTAACCAAATGTAACCAAATACTTAGCACTCAGTTTTTGTTTCCATCATTGTTTGTTTCAAATTGCTTTTCTGAGATCTCCTTTAGTTCAGAGAATTAAAAATTTTAAATTTCATCTTGAAAAATCGGGTGCTGATAAAATTTGGTTACAATTTGGAATTGATGCTTAAAATATTTTGCGTCTAGGAAACTTTCTTAAACGACCATATTTGATATCTGAAGAAGTAAAATATTCCCTTTTCTCAAAATCCAGATTTCACAAATTAAATTATCGCAGTGCAAGATCTCAGTGCAAGATAACCTTTTTGTTTAGTTCATTATCACCAGATAATTTATGAGAAAAGCCGGAAATCACTGCACTATTAACGAACTCAAAGGCGTCATCCGTAGTCATACTACGCGTAGGTATTTGTAAGCTCTCACGGGATACTCTGCAATTAATGCTGGATTTCCTGACTCAGATAATTGATTCCCTAGGGTAATAATAATTGCTTCGTTGTTTTTTAAATCCTCTTGTAATTTGGTGATTTTCAATTTAATGGTCACCTGATTGTTCTCTAGACTGCAGAGTTCATCTTCCATAAGGAGGAGTTGTGAATTATGGGAGTAGATATTTTCACTTATTTTTAATTTCAAGATTACCTTCCTGGAGTAAATCGTTACGAATTTTTTGGTAATTGAGAAAAATTTCAACTTTTTTTTAAAAAAAAGATGAAACAGTTTCATTTGGTTCGCGATCCTTAAGCTCGCATACTCTGAAATTATTGCTAGAACACGGTGCTACCAATATTTTTTAGCGTCATTGCATTAGTTACGGAGGAATGGCAAAATTGAGGGCTTCTGACATAAACATATCGATTTACCATATAAACGAATATTAAAGGATTTTAGTGGTAATTCTGGAAAAGCATCGGCGTCAAGTTAAGGGATTAAGAGCATAAAAAATAAATTCGAGAATGGATAATGTCAAATAATAAATAATGTCAAAATGGATAAATGTCAAATAGTGGCGCGCCACTTAACCTGATGCAAGTTAACCTAGAAATGTTAGGTAACCTACCCTAATCTAACCTAACCTGACCTTGGTGGTGAGGGTCCCACCCGTGTCAGGCTCACAGCCCCGTGGCCCCGGTGTTGGCGGGGGGGGGGTCCCACTCGTGGTCCCTGGGGGGGGGAGTCCACCTAGAAATGTTAAGCCTAACCTTGGTGGTGGGGACAGCTCGTGGTAAATGATAGCCATTAAGAGTTGTTCTTAAGGAATTGGACCAAAATTTAAACTTTAGTGCAAAGAGTGAGGTTAAGAGGGGGGGGGATCCCCTTCGTATGCGTAATAATTCTCTTCATTTTAAGTTTTAATTTTGCTCCTTACTTTCAGTTGAAAAAACTTTTTTTTTATTTATTTTATTATCGTTTTCTAAATAATGCCAGTAAATCTAGCCCCATCTCCACGGAGAAATCCCTCAAGAAATTGGATCAAAATTTAAACTTTAGTGCAAAGAGTGAGGTTAAGAGGGGGGGGGGGGATCCCCTTAGTATACGTAATAATTCTCTTCGTTTTAAGTTTTAATTTTGCTCCTTACTTTCAGTTGAAAAAACTTTTTTTTTATTTATTTTATTATCGTTTTCTAAATAATGCCAGTAAATCTAGCCCCATCTCCACGGAGAAATCCCTCAAGAAATTGGATCAAAATTTAAACTTTAGTGCAAAGAGTGAGGTTAAGAGGGGGGGGATCCCCTTCGTATACGTAATAATTCTCTTCGTTTTAAGTTTTAATTTTGCTCCTTACTTTCAGTTGAAAAAACTTTTTTTTATTTATTGTATTATCGTTTTCTAAATAATGCCAGTAAATCTAGCCCCATCTCCACGGAGAAATCCCTCCCTCCCCCCTCCAAAAACAAAAATGTATGTTCATTTTGGGTTTCATTTATTTATCGATGCGGATTTGTGACAGTTTCACGATTGGTAGATTATTTGATGTTATTTTTGCTAATTTTTTGTTTAATGGAGTTCTTTACTTTTCTTTGAAAAACATATTTTGTGGAAAAAGTGTTTTTTTTAATTTTTTTCGAACTAAGAACGAAAATCCTTTTGTGGGAATAACTTATGTTTTTACAAGGAAGGTCATTTTTGTTTAATTTTCATATACTTTAATTTGATGTTTAACCTTTTTTTCAAATCGTGTCATATTCTATGGCGGTCTCAGAATAATATGGTTCTATGCTCGTTTGTTATACCAAACCACAATTTTACCTCAAAGAGGGTGATGTAGCTAAGTATTGACAATTCTGTGATATCCAACGCTGCTGGAAGAAGAATTCAAATGTCTGAAATCTCGTAAATAGAGCAGAAAAATTAAAAATGCTAATTCTCAAAATTATTTATTCCAAAATTATTTTTAACTACAATTGTTGGGGGGAGGGGAGCGATGGGGTCCCCCCCCCCTTATTTTATGATGGGTGGTTTTAGGCTACAACTCTTCCACTTTCCCATTATCTGCTTTAACTTCACTTCTTGAGTGTTTGCCATATAATATACAAGTGCCGAGTTTTCAATCTTTTTCGATAACCCAAGGTACTAAACCGTGCGAGTGGAGTGAGGTTAAGAGGGAGGGGGGAATCCCCTTCGTATACGTAATAATTCTCTTCGTTTTAAGTTTTTATTTTGCTCCTTACTTTCAGTTGAAAAAACTTTTTTTTATTTATTGTATTATCGTTTTCTAAATAATGCCAGTAAATCTAGCCCCATCACCACGGAGAAATCCCTCCCTCCCCCCCCCCACAGAAACCTTGTCCCCTCAACATTTTCATGAATTGGCGTCCTTGGCTTATCCACTCCTTGTATGGCATCCAAAAGGACCATTTTTAGAGGCGCATGGCACTTTTCACTGCTGCTATCCACACAAGTTTACATAAAGCAAATTAAAAATGGAGATAAACAGAAACCTTGTCCCCTTAACATTTTCGTGAATTGACGTCCTTGGCTTATCCACTCCGTGTATGGCATCCAAAAGGACCATTTTTTAGAGGCGTATGGCACTTTTCACTGCTGCTATCCACACAAGTTTACATAAAGCAAATGTATAATCATTAGCTTTTCTAGATTTTTGCCCCTCCCCCTGGATTTTGATAAAAACCTGTTTCGTATTTTTTAGAAAAATACCCCCCTTTTGTGTTTTCATACAAACATCGGAATAAGCAAATTTGTCCCTTCCTCTAAATTTTGAAAAATATATCATTATTATAATGAATACATCGAAGAGTCATATTTTGCCTTTTTGTTTAAAAGGATCCTTGCTAAATATAATATTGCTAGGAACTTAGTTTTCAGCAATTTATAACGGTAATGGAATTGATCCTAAGCTTTAAATTACCTGATCAGATACCTTTTGATCCTAAGCTTTAAATTACTTGAATAGATATCTTAGCGTTTTAAAGATGAAATTTGGGTCGCATATGCTTGAGATATTATGCGTTTTGAATCTGATAAGAATAAAGAATTCTTGTTTTAGATGTTAATGTATTCAGTTTCTTTAGTATATAATGTGGTTTCAATTTGGACTTTTAAACAGTTTTGAATGCCCATTCTATCAATATAAGTTCAAAAATGTATGGCGTTTTTGATTGTGAGTACATTGGGGTGAAGAAATCAGCGTGTGGTGTAATTTTTGAATGCTCATTTCTACTGATGACTACTGATCTTCAAGAGGTCTCTTGTTATCACTGGTTTATAAACTATAATATGTATGCGTACAGTGAAGAGAGCTGGCGGAGTACACTTTACTTTATAAACAAAATGGGTTTGTATAATAGAACGATTCATCCCTCGTATAACAACGGGAAGGATTTATCTTATGTTCAGGAGGAAGTTAGAGAAATATGCTGGTTTTTTGGCGTAACTGCACTGTATGCAAAAGGGAATGTACCCTCCGACAAACTTTTAATTGAGAAATGCAAGTCAGATATACCATTATTCAACCTAGAAGATTTTGGTTGTGAGAAATTTCCGGGTAAGATACATAACCCCGAGGACGAAGTTCGATTTTTTAGTAAATGGGTACCAATACATATTCCTTCTCGGAATATGTTTGTCAGATATTCTAAGAAGAAGAAGAAGCAAGTCCCTAATATAGATTGGAATCACACTAAGTGGACGACAAACAATGATGAATTATTACAATAGTCATCACACTCATGACTAACCAACGGTCTTTTTAAAGACCACCAATTCTATAAACACTTCGTAACTATGGTAATATAAATCTTTTAGGTTCAATGTTTGAAGCTAGCTTCAGTTGAAGCTTAGGATAGTAGCGGACATCCTACTGTAGGGGCTCATTTGAATAAGAATAAAGAATTCTTGTTTTAGATGTTAATGTATTCAGTTTCTTTAGTATATAATGTGGTTTCAATTTGGACTTTTAAACAGTTTTGAATGCCCATTCTATCAATATAAGTTCAAAAATGTATGGCGTTTTTGATTGTGAGTACATTGGGGTGAAGAAATCAGCGTGTGGTGTAATTTTTGAATGCTCATTTCTACTGATGACTACTGATCTTCAAGAGGTCTCTTGTTATCACTGGTTTATAAACTATAATATGTATGCGTGTAGTGAAGAGAGAGCTGGCGGAGTACACTTTACTTTATAAACAAAATGGATTTGTATAATAGAACGATTCATCCCTCGTATAACAACGGGAAGGATTTATCTTATGTTCAGGAGGAAGTTAGAGAAAATATTAAATACACTTGTAAGTATATTTTCCACTAGAAAGTCGTTCAGACATGGATTGTCACCATAAATGTGGAGAAACTGCTTGTAAGTATAGCCACGACATCGGAACACAAAATATAGTAGCGCATGGAAGCCACAGCTTTTAGTCGTTAGATCCTGCACCCTCTTTCGATTTTGAATAATACTTTTCCCACTGCTCTCAATATAGTTGCTGATGTGGGGCGTGTAGAATGTATAGGGTAGGCCAAGAGGATCAAAAAACTCAATCGTCTTCATTGTTTGATAGATGCATTGCCAATGACCCATCAGCACACTCGATGGACTGCTATTAACAATGATTAGGCTATTGTTCGCACTTTGAATTTTTCCAAGATAGTCTGAGGGTAGACAATAGGATTTGTACGGGGACATATAGGGGTCCATATTAAATGCACTGATTATTTGACTGGTGTTCATGGCGCCAAGTCTAGTAGAACACTACCTTCGGGAGTGATTTCCCAATAGGTTTCATATTGATTTAGTGAGATTAGTGCAATACTCTCACCCAATGGCTTGGCAAATGTAAACTCTAAACGTACACTCCCCGTACGTACTATACTCATATCCTGTGTGCCAGACAAATCTAATACAATGAAAACATGTGTTTTAGCAAACATACCTTCAGTTATACCATTTTCAAATAGTTGCAAATCCTGATCTGAGGTTTGCATGGTCAACTCATGCAATGTTCTATAGGATTTATCAAAAGATAGATTGTAGAGTGGGATACCGTTTACTTTGCACACAAGAGATGAAAGTCCAAACATCTCGAATTTATGTGGGCATCCATTCCATGATCCTATTGCACTAGCGCTTTTTACAAATGCCAATGCAAGTTTCCAGGGGATTTCGCCATTGATAAAGGATAAGTCGATAAAGGCGCGAGAGCCTATTGCAGTATGACGTTGATTGGTGATTGTATGAGGAACAAGTAGTTTAATATTTCTTTCATTGGCTCTCAGTTTTTCCACTGCCAAAGCAATAGAACTCATAACCTGCTGTTTGCGTACATGAAGTATTGCTGAGGTGAGGGAGAGACTTACATCGGGATTGGCAGCAAGTTCCTTTCTCAATATGAAATTGGATGGTGCAAGCGTCAATTTTATATCCACTTTAACATTGGGCGGCAGCCATTGGGGTATATTAAATATTTCATGATATATTTTTCCAACTAGATGTAATTCACTAGTTGTAGCATTTTTAAGTGCATCTGTACTATCAGTATTAGTAATATATTCATATCCATTGGAAGCGCCTCTCAATTCCTTGTATGACTTGGGTGTCATCAGCATGAATTGCGTATAACTAGCATAGTTGTGGAGAGAAGTGCTTGTGCTCACCAATGTATAGTTGATATAGACGCTTATTTGACAGAATATATTATGTAATATTCAATTTTCATTGGAAATCACATCAACCTTGATATGCATTGCGTTATTAGAATTCCACTAGTTCATATTCAAATCGATAAGAGTAAATGTAATCTCGTAAATGTTGAAGACATGTCCATAAAGTAGTCTTCATTGGAATAAATTTGAAAGTGGATATTATCGGAGAGGGGTTATAGTGGATAAAATCTTTCTTATTATCCATGCTTGACACTCACATCAACATTTTCGGCATTGAATAGATTCAATGAGGTGGTGATTGAAGGTTGAGAATCCTTACGTGGCAGGTAGGACATCTTAAGAGAAGAAATCTAGTTTCGATCTAACAATTCTCTTCCTGGAACTTCTGGTTACACTACGTGTCGGCTTTTTCCTTATTTTCTGTGGCGAAAGGGGTGATTTCTTTCGTTTCCGACCTGAGTAGAGACTGATGAGTGATGCATTGTTTCTTGACCTTTTTAAACCTTTACCATTTTGTTTTAATTTCTCGCCAAGGGTTCGGGCGCTGGACCTAAGATTTTCCGTAGCATTTTTTAAAATCCTTGCCAGAGCCCCAATCGTATAGTGTAGAGGATGCAAAATCTGTCGCAGCCGGTACAAGATATTTTCTAGCCAATGGTAGTGAAGAGCGAAACAGCTTAGCAAACCAACTGCCAAGACCGTAGCCAGACATTGACGAGCGACCCTTGTAATAGTCCATTCCATTGCCCTGTTGTCTTGGGCCAAGAGTATTAACATAACAGTCAATATCAGGACAAGTGAATACCACTTTTCTATTAGACATCTTGCTGTTGAACGATGGGACGAAAATGACATGTAATCACAGCCAAACCTTTTGAAATTGCTATTGGATCACCTAATTCAGTTCTTAGTGTTAACTGACAGAGTTCCAAATACGAAGTGTTTACGGGAATATACTGAAGATAATTTATATTGTAGTGATGAATATGTTCTGGATTGGTTTTTCGTTCAAGAACTCGTAGGAGGGGGACATTTGAATTACCAACCCGAGATGTTTCCACAAATGAGGCGTAGAGAAATATACAAGTGTCTGTGGTGAAGGCTGGCGGGTAGTCAGCAAAAATGAAATTAGTGTTTCCGGCACTTTTACCGTTGATTATATTGAGCTTAAAGCCAAGAACGTCCTTTAGATTATCGTTGAGAATAATCTTTTCATTAGCAATAAGTAAAATAATATAGTTCTTGCCCTCCTCCTTTGAATAGTTGAAGTAAAAAGCCCCTTTCTTACGATCAGAAATTCTTTTATAAACAGTACGACATAAATCGTTCATACTGGTGAGTTCCTCGTAGGGTATTTCAATATATGGATAATCCAACCAATTGATTTTTTAAATTTGTTCTTGATCACCTGGTACTAGCGGCCAATATTGGAGTCTGACTTTTACATAGAATTCGTGTTCTTTTCTCAGAAAATCGTAGGTTTTTTCGAGAATACAATAAGCGCGGACCACTTCTTACTATTTCTTAACTATTGTGATATGAGAGAGTTTCGTCACGCAATCCCATTTTCTATTCAAATCATTGTAGAGAGGATCAGAAACATTGGACATGAAAGTCACATAGAAATCATTGGGCATTTTTAATATCTTCAGCACTGACCCAAGAATCAAAATCTAAGTTTTATCTTAGCGAGCCAATAATTAACTGCCTCGCTCCTCTAGGAGCGCGGGTCTTTAATATCTTTACAATTCTAAAACTTTCAATCTTGTTTCTAGTTTTTTGCTACTCATATTCGTAAAAACCGACGAGAATCTTTCCATTTGTGGTGTCTTGCATTCGATATGTTATGGGTTTAGTGTCTAGGATTTTGGACACTTTAAAAAATTCGGTGCTCCATAAATAATTCCCCTTTTCAAAAATATTGGTGGTTCTATTAATTCGAACAGTATCACCAACATTGAATTTCTTCTTCTTTTTCTTCCAGGGATCAGCGGCGGGTCTCACACGGTAAGGTTTATATTTGTCCATGCGTCGCAATGCATCTTGGAGTAAAAGCAGTTTTTTGTCATCGGCAATATTCTCATCATTAATGAATTTGTTTAGATTGTCTTCAAAATGTTCGACGGGCGAGAGGACAAGTTGATACGGTGTCAATTTATAGGGTTGTGTCATTCTCTAGACAAAACTTTTCAGAAGATCTATGATTGACGGTAGTGTGAGCTTGAAAAGACTACCACCTGCCTGCAGGAGTCGTTTTATTTTTAAATTGTCCCACTTGTTTTTAAAATAGAATACGTGTCCCATTTGACGATGCTTCTTCTACCTCAGTATAAAGACTTAAGGTCGTTTAGAAATGCTCTCAGTCAAAAATAAAAACAGGTCAGATATTAGATTAATGAAATCATTTTTAACATCATATTTAAGTATGGCTTTCCTAAGCAAGGTTTTTGAAGTGCTTAAAACGGAAAATAAATGCCGTTGTTCATGTAGTTTCTTCAAGGTCATGATAGCAACTAATAACCTTTTCTACTGTTCACCGGAAGATATACTGTAATTTCATTGTCGAAAATGACGGTGACTACACGCAGATCCTCGGGCGTGATCTGATTAAGATCCAGCAAAATGTAACCGTAGGTCTTGCTAGTCGCCTGAGTGTACGCTGACAACAGAAATTTTGGGGCACCTGTGTATATGTGTTTATTGAGTGTTTTGAGCGAGCTAGAATCACCAACGACTCGATAGATAATATAGATAGTGCAATTCAAAGCAAGGGTTCGCATTCATTTGCTCTGATGAAACAGATTGTGTAGAACCAGGGTTATGGAAATGTGTTCATGATGAGATCTGACAGTGAACAGTTGTAACATTTCCTGTGAGAACTGTTCAATGGATTCAGCCAAATCATCAATAATCAGCCACGAGTTCGGTTCAATACTATTGAAAACATCAAGTTCTCTTATGAATTGTATTGCTATGGTTGTGGCAATAGCTTTTATTTTATCATAGGACTCTTGCCAAATACTATAACAATAGTAGATTTTTTTCAGTTTTTCCAAAAACATTTTATCACAATTTTGAATTATTCTAGCTAAAAGCGTTGTTTGCCCTGACATTGAGGGTCCACACAGAAACGATCTGAAGGGTGTTTTAAATTGATGCATGCTGTTGACAACAGTCGGCCTATGACTAACTATAAATCGTATGTGTCCGATGAATAAGTACTAATTTTCCCATAGATCTATCTATTCAAGAACAACAAAAACAATATTTCATGGCAACATTTATTAAAGCAACATGAACACTTGTTCAACATGAACAATGATAACATTTTATAAAAAACACTTTTGTCCATCAATAACACTTGTTCAACATGAACACTTGGTCAACATGAAAACTCTATTTGTTCAACATGAACAATGATAACACTTTATAAAAAAACACTTTTGTCCATCTACAGCACTTTTTGTACAGCACTTTTCTTTACAACACTTTTCTATACAACACTTTATATACAACAAAAAAATACACTTGGAACTAGCACAGATGAACATTACAGTGAATTTAAAGGTAGGACCCCCCCACCCCACCGGGAGCCGACCCTGGGAAGGATCCCCCACCCCACCGGGACCCGCGATGGAAAAACAATAGTTGTCGTCACTGCTACTGGTTAGGTTGAGTAAAGGTGGTTAAGGTGGTGAGATTGGGCTAGTGGTTGGGTCAGTGGGGGCGGTAAGTGCTTGGGTTAGATTAATTTATCCAGACCAAGCTGATTACGATAGTCTATACATTCAACTCAGTCTGTAACACGATAGTGACCGTGGGGCAGGACACTTACACCATTCTGGAGCACATACACCTTGTCAGATATATTCGACATGGCATTTTTTTCCACTCTCACAGTATAATTTCTATACTATAGAGAGCGACTCGCAAGCACTTGTGCTCTTGGCACTAGGCTACTTTCTACACAGTCTCTGTACACGCTCATGTTGAAATTACTCTTTACAAAGTGCGTAGGCACCGCTTTACATGTCTTCTTTTCATCCCCGCTATGTGATTCCACGCAATAAACTTTGGAACCCGGGAACACCCCCCTGGATATCAAATCACTCCCCGTCTCTGATTTTAATTTTATCAATTGATTTGGGGCCTGGCGTTTCACAAACTCATGGTAGAGGGATGGATTCCAGTTGGTGAAATCAATCCGCGAGCTGAAGTGCACCCCATTTTCCAAATCATTCAATAAATCTTCAGTTTTTACTTTTAACAGTAGAGAATCCGTATCCCAATAGTAAACTTGAACCTCCCCCTCCCGTGGCCACTGCACCTTGCAAACATTGTAAAAGAAGGACAACATGAGCTTTTTTGAAATTTCTAGTACTGAACTACCACCTGCTATATTCTTGTTCAGTACCACATTTCGCTTTTTCCTGTGTAGAAGAACCAAGCCGGCCTCTATGCTCGAGAATGATGTAAAATTGGGATCGGCAATAATTCGTGCACACTCTAGAGGGTCAGTTACGACGTCGCAGCAAGATCTGTTGCGTACACTTTCACACATTTTGCCGAACGCCGAATTTAGAATGAGCTTGTACAATTCCTTCTCTACCTTGGAGTTTGCCCTAGAGCGTTTATCGACAAAAGTATCGATAAACGTTTTCAAATAAGGTTTCTGATTGAACTGCAGGACCCTATGTATTTTGGTGATTTTAAAACCGTTGTTCACCATCCAGTGCAAAAGCACATGGTGAACAACGATATTCTCTTTAGGGTCCAAATCAGCAATCAGCTTTTGTTTGGAGGAGGTCCAATGCATCCCCATATCCTCAACCAATGATCGATTGTAGGGGCTCATTGAGTCCCTGGTCACTGGTCGATTGATACAGGGAAAAACAAAATCTTTAACTGAGTCGTGAAGCGCCAGCGGAATGTGACCGTCAATTTCAAAGAACCATCCCTGTGGCCCATTGTCCTCGACGGTGTTAATATCGGGAAACTCACAAGGATTCTCAAGCCATTGATAGTTCCCAGACGGCAAAGAGTAGTGAGACATTGCCGAGGGGTATAACAAGTTCATGTCCAAGAACACTGCATTCGACTTTACACCGGTGCTTTGTCCGCTCGGATCGGTTGACAAGACGCGATCCCCGTGAAAAACATACCCTCCCTTCATTGAACGCTCTACAAAAAGGTGTTGATCTATGTCGGTGATTAGGCCTATTTCCTCCCTACTAATTTTTAAAATTAAATCCATCACTAAATGGGGTGGAGAAAAATAATATCCTATATCTAACCCGAACTCTGAATAGATCTGGTCTGTATTCTTACAGACTATATCCAACAGAGTTAGAACGTCACTGGCCAAGTACAGTCTACAATAATCCCACCCATTTTTACAATCCCCCTTAGCCCACACCTTCTTGGCAAACTCATACTCCTCGGCTCTGCATTCACTGTTGGTCAGTGAATTGTGAAAAGCTTCAATTGGAGGTAGTTTCTCCTCGCTTAAGCGAACAGTAATAATAGCGCCAGAACAGTAATAATCATATGCATATACACCTTTGCTGGTTAATAAGTCATACATTTCACTGTCTGGAAAGTCCTGTTTAAGCAAGGGAAAGCAATCAAAATTGTCGCTTTTCTGCACTTGAATTAGTTGACTTAAGGACTTGGGAAAAAAACTAAAAGAATCTAAAAACCTGATTTTATTCCAGCACGTACGCCCATTATCCACTACCTGCCATTTCAGTTCGAGAAGCAACAACTTCTCGGTCGATTTGGGAATAATGTTATAGGTAAATGAATTATTTACCCATGGACTGTCTACTCCCCCTCCCTCCCTGTGAATACGTGCCAGTGCCGGTAAAATAAATTTTAAGTCATAATTTGAATTATGGATAAATACAGGGATAAAAAACTGTTGGCTAACGTTTAAGTTACATGATTGATGTGCTACCCCCCTAAAATTACTACCTCCAGATGATATTTCCTGCCACAAGTGATCATGGTCTCTGACTTTCCCCCTCCCCCCTCTTTTCCCTTTAGTCCCCTTATCCTCCTCTAAAAATTCCCCCATACAAACCCCACATATTTTTTGATTTTTAATCGCGATACGATCCTTTGCAGACAACACCATTGGATAATGTGTATTTCTCAAACGAGAAATCGCGCCATTAGCCATGCCAATCAGTTTGGTCAATGCCTTGACCATGAACTCATTCTCATCCAATGTCTCAACTATTTCTAACAACCGCATGGTGTTAGAACTATCTCTTTGCGCATGTGCAAAGGACACTGCAATGGCCTTTGATACGGTTTGGATATTGGGGATCATTCACCTCCACCAGCTTAGCTTCGCAGTCCAAAGATATTTTGTTGCATTGGAGAAGGGTATTCTGGAAATTTTTAAAACGTAGAATGGCCCTATCCCCTGAATTCGTTTCCACTGTCTGATATCCATGCCGTCTTCAATGTCTCATGTGATTTCGCAACTTTAGTTCAGTCCAAAATCTAGAGAGGCATGTTGGACAGTAGAAACGTACCCCCTTCTGCTTACCACCCTTCAGAACTCTAATAATGTCGGTAAAAGGATTAAAATGGCCGGTTGCATTTGGTTGACTAGGTGGCGTGTATAACTACCATACCCAGTGCTTTACCAAATCAACGGACGGGACCCTTACGGGGAAGAACACCCCCTTCTTTTTAGAGCGAGTCTCATCTTCAAATTCTGTTTCGTACTGTACCACAGTAACGCCGATATTTAAATGGGCATTGGCCCTTTCAAACATATCAATAGATCTTAGTGTTACTGGGTATTTTCCTTCTAAGCAAGAAAAATCTTCAACTGGGAAATTGGACCCCTCCATCCCATGTACAGCCCAGTGATCTAAATTCGTCTTGGTAGCGTCATCTGCTAGAGGCTGAAATGCTGACATGAGGAAAGCATACTTGAAACACTTTTGATCTGTTTCAAAACAAATCAGCTGGACACCTTGACAACCTACTAGATGTGGATTATATTTTAAAACTACTGACCTCTCAGACCCTGCCCCCCCTTAAAACAAAATCTTTCTTAAATTTACAAATATTTACACTTGAATTTTCAATAAATAAAACTACAGACCAACTCCCATTTTCGTTATAGTTCTCGAGATGCGCAATAATTTGCCCTACCCACTCGCTAAAACACCCTCAAAATTTTCTAAATTTGGATAAATTACGCGCATCTCGGAATGTATATAATGATAGTAAACTTCGCTTTTCCCCTCATTCAAATAAAAAACCTATAAAACAATAGAAACCTTAATTGAATCCCTACCCCCCCCCCCTACAACTGAATTTGTTTCTCCAGTAGTGCACGAATTTTATCTACATAGGCATGCACAATCTCTACAGGACCAAACACAAAATTTCCCCCCAAAAGTGAATTAAAGGGATCCCCAAACGTCGCAGTGAAAACAACTATATTATTGAAAATTGTATAGGATAATTGAAAATCGGGAAAAGTTGTACCCCCACCCCCAAGTTGTTCAACAATATCTGGGGTATGTTCCAGTTCAGTTGTTTCAAGTGGACTCGTTAGGCTATCGGAGGCTGGAGGAGGGTTCCCAGTAAAATCCTCTAAAATTTGTAAACTGTTTGGGCTCAAGTCCCCCAGCTCAACTGTGCTAGGATCTACATTGAAATAATTACTAAGAAAAGCATCAATATTAAAAGGTTCTTCAATAGAGTTAATGATTTCATTGTCCTGAATCTCCACTGGCGGTGTTAGAATTGGTTCTTCCTCTTCTTTACTGGACGGAGAATATGGGACCAGTGCAGCAACCTATAAATGAAAAATAGCTTATTTTCAAATCATCCCTACTGTTAACATTTGGATTAATAACATTGGGTTAATTCGACTTAACGACAATCTTAAACATCGCTTTACATAGAATTTTTGCGGCGCATCCCTGCGGCGCATACTTTGTGGCGCATCCCCATTGGTGCATCCCCTTGCAACACAATTTCCTGCGGCACCCACGGCGCATCATTGCGGCACATATCTGGCCCGTGGCGCATCCTTGCGGCGCTTCTCGGGCCCCTAGTGCACCCCGTGGTGCTTCTCGGACCTGTAGTGCATCCCATGGCACACCCCCACAGCTCTTCCCAGCCCCCTTTACATAATGCCCGTCAAAAGTTGAAATATTTCTAATTCCATATTTCTAAGTCTCGCGTGAGTGTTCCAAGATCGAACATCAACAGGCTGGAACCGTTAACTCGCTTTCTCCCTCGCTAAAATCTCTGGCACGATAGAAATATTCAGTGTAAATTAGAACGTCAATATGTGACAAATGGAATAATATCTCTCTTAAAACTATGTGAAAAAATTAGAGTTTCAAAGGCGGTGAGCATTAATAGAAATTACCTAAAAATATCATTATGTGATAGCGGCAAGGAGATAGGGGGAATGCATAGAAAATAGCAAAGATTAGAAGAGAGTGGTTTGACAAGCAACAAAAATTTTATTTAGGTATCTCTGAGTGGATGGAACAGTGAAATTTAAAATGGGTGTATGAGGGGGGAATTATAGTGAAAATAACATTTTAATGTCTTCGAAAAGGTTGTCTTAGGTTGAAAAATCGGTTTGTTTAGATATTTCTTGATCCTGAATAATAGAAAAAAGTGAAAAGACAAAAGTAAAGAGTAAAAGACTCTCTAGCAACTTAAATATAGCTTATTTGATTGAAAAAAAAATACTCACGTCTTCAAATTGATCAACCACTTGACAGGAAGCTGAAGGCTTGACCATTACATGATAGGGAGCCATTGGTTGGCCTACGGTTTGTCTTGAAGGCCCAGGCATTTTATCTTGTCCTGAAAGCCCTGCTGTATGACTGGTGTTCAAATGGATCATATCTTATCCATAGCTATCTTTCGCAGCCGGGCTAGTGATATACTGGGCTTGTGCAGTCGAGTCAAGGTTTGGTACAGACGGCTGCACTTGACGAGGTGGCAGCGTGGATTTGGGGGGTTTTGGCCAGCGACCATATTGCATGACAGTAGCTTTTGCAGGGGGGACCATTATTAGCCCTTGCCCTCTTAGTGGGTGGCGGCGACGAGCATTTTTCGCTATTTGCGTTACCATTAGCTCCCTTTGATGTAGGAGCCGTAAATTCTTCATAATTTGCCTTAAAGAAGAGAAAAAAAATTAAAATCAAAATAATTTCCCCCTTTATTTACAGAAAGAAAGTTATTAACTATAATTTTGTTTAGAAAAGCATTTATCACAAAGAAGTAAACTAAAAAGTAAAAATTTCGAAATGTTATAAGCTCAAGAATCAAATGCTATTCAATTTTCACATAATGAAGTTATGTATTCATTTTCTTAGAAATCACGGCTCCTTTTCAGTAAATTAAATTGACGAGAAATTTACTAAGCTTGGAAATCAAATGCTATTCAATTTACGCATAATAAAGTTATGTATTCTTCTTTATAGAAATTCTGGCACTTTACATTTCACGTAAAGAAACACTTTGTATTTACTTGATAATGACGGCGGTAGAATTCAAGGCATTGTCCCCCTCCCTTTTACATAATTTACTTACAACAAAGCTGTTCGAAGCGAGGCATTGCCCCTGCCCTTTTACATAATTTACTTACAAAGAAGCTGTTAGAAGCGAGGTATTGCCCCCTCTCCCCCTTTTACATAATGTCCTAAATATACTGTTAGACCTTAATTTTGAAATAATCCGTTTCACCGGTTCTCCGGCAAATACAGGTTGCGTAGGCGTAGCTTAATTATTCCTTAAAATCCTTTTAATTTGATACAGAGGGAAACAAATCCTTTTTATCGTTGAAACCTTTCGGTTAAACTGCTAACGTAAACAAACAGGAAGTGCTTTAAAAAGGGTGAAAGCTAATTATAACCTTGCGGAAAGCTTATGCCAAAACAGAACGGGTTAATACCTAAGAGTTGACAGATGTTGTCTCCCACTTTTTGATAGACTTACAGAAAGAATAAATTTATTAAGAAAGAGAAATATTTCTATTGGCAAGAATTATACTTGTAAAAACAGTGGGGGGGGGGTTAGGTTTTGAGGGTAAAAAGAATATATTTGCGCTTTCCATTGAGCATAAAGATTGTATGGTTTGTGGGGGGGGGGGGGGTGGTACTTACTTAAATATACTGGAAGGGTGATCAAGGAAAATAAAAAACAGGAATTTAACGAAAAGGTGTTTTTTTTGCGAGAATTTGGTTGTAAAACAGTGGGGGGGGGATATTGTTAGACCCTAATTTAAAAATAATATGTTTCACTTCTCCAAATATATAATATGTTTCACTTCGTTATATACGAAATCTCAAGGTCAAATTGTTATGTAAACAAAAGCCCTCTGATTGACTTAGAAGGGGGATCTAACTGTTTCCTGGAAACTCATAACATTTGGCTAGAACAACAATCCATGAAAGTGACAAAGTTCCTGTTTTTCCATTCTCACTGACAAAGACCATAAAAACATCAAATAAATTGACCAACACACATAACCATCCAAGAAAACAGACATAAATGTGACAAAATTCCTGTTTTTCCATTCTCACTGACAAAAACCATCCATAAATGTGACAAAGTTCCTGTTTTTCATTCTCACTGACAAAAACCATAAAACATCCAAGAAAAAAGTTGTAGGTGGCAGCACATGCGTTCTCGTCGGAGTATAAGACCCCCTTCTACTATTGGAGTAACGCATTAAATTGCATGATTTTATGCAACATGCTAAAGGCTAGTATATTATGCGACGTTTTTGAAGAAATAAAAGGTAAATGTTGAGTAGTAAACTCGTCCAAATCAGTTGAAACGTTAATATCTAGACTTTCTTGTTTCGTTGCAGCATACTACCTGTTGCTTTAATTCTATCGCAACCCTCTTACTCTTTGAGCTACGTGTATCTAAAATATACAAAAATGTCTGACAATTTGAAGCGAGTAACAGACGGCAAATTTTTGCGGATAATATACGTTCAAGAAACTGTGATCTTCAGCATGGCATTGCCTCAAAAACAGAGTGAATGACTGAGTGAGGGAGAGAGTGAGAGAGAGAGAGAGAGAGAGAGAGAGAGAGAGGGGGGAATGCAGAAACGCAGACAGGTGATGGTGAACAATGATTTTATTTTTTAAAATAAAGACGTAAAAAGCGAAAATAAAAACACACGAAAATAAAAATAAAATATCAGCTATCCAATTTTCTTTGAAATTTCCTACTTTTCTATTGACACAACACTGTATGTAGCGCTTAACAGTTTTTAATTCTTATCTTCCCATATTAAATCACCAAAGGTCTAGCCAGCGTTGCCAACCTATTGAGATAAATTATACTGGTTTTCTGACCAAATTGTACCCAAAAGATATTTTGTGCCATAATTATAGCATTCAACGTTAGTTTCCAGTTTAAAAAAAACTGATCCCTGAAAAACTGATGGCCTCGGACGTAAATTTATCGAGAGCAATAGACATGAAAAAATTACATAGGCTAACACAAGCACCTCAGATCTGCTAGAGTAAATATCCCGTTAAGTTTAATTTTAAGAAAATAACTTTATTTCTCTCACAATCAAGTAGTTGAGAATGACTTTGAAGTATAGAGAAAATAAACTTAGAGGGTCAATATTTCCAGCTCATTTATCTGTGGTTTTCATTGAATTGTGAACGTGGGTTTACGTACCTCCGCTTGTGAAGATAGAGCATTATCATGTTAAAATAGCTAGGCTTAATTTTACAAATGAAAGATGACAGATTGTTAAACATTACACATTGGCCACCTGTCTGGGGCCAAAGCAGGCGATCCCTGAACGGAGTGAAATAAAAAACAATTAGTTTTTAACTGAGAGTAAGGAGTGACATCAAAACTTAAAACGAACAGAGATTATGCCGTACATCAAAGGGCTCCCTCCTCAACGCCTCGCTCTTTAAGCTAAAGTTTGACTCTTTTTCACAACTCTGCTTTAAAAACAATAGAAACTTTTGTTTAAAAAGTGTGGCGTTGAGGAGGGGACAGCCCCTTTCATACAAAAACTGCATATTAATTTTGGCAGATTTATTCCGAATATGAAGAGTTGCCCCCTCCTCAATACCTCTCTCTTCATGCTAAAGCTGTAAGCACTGTTAAAAAAGCTTCCTATTATATTTAAATGACCACCCGTGTTTTAACTTTGGTAAACAGCCAAACTTTAAAGGGAAGAGTAAGGTATTGAGGAGCGGGCAACCCTTCATATATGGAATATTTCTGTTCGTTTTTCAAATAATGCAGGTAAATATGGTAAGTCTATATGAAATATCCCGTTAAGTTTAAAAACGCAAAAATAAACCCAATCAGCCCATTCACACACACACACACACACACACACACACACACACACACACACACACACACACACACACACACACACACACACACACACACACACACACACACACACACACACACACACACACACACACACACACACACACACACACACACACACACACACACACACACACACACACACACACACACACACACACACACACACACACACACACACACACACACACACACACACACACACACACACACACACACACACACACACACACACACACACACACACACACACACACACACACACACACACACACACACACACACACACACACACACACACACACACACACACACACACACACACACACACACACACACACACACACACACACACACACACACACACACACACACACACACACACACACACACACACACACACACACACACACACACACACACACACACACACACACACACACACACACACACACACACACACACACACACACACACACACACACACACACACACACACACACACACACACACACACACACACACACACACACACACACACACACACACACACACACACACACACACACACACACACACACACACACACACACACACACACACACACACACACACACACACACACACACACACACACACACACACACACACACACACACACACACACACACACACACACACACACACACACACACACACACACACACACACACACACACACACACACACACACACACACACACACACACACACACACACACACACACACACACACACACACACACACACACACACACACACACACACACACACACACACACACACACACACACACACACACACACACACACACACACACACACACACACACACACACACACACACACACACACACACACACACACACACACACACACACACACACACACACACACACACACACACACACACACACACACACACACACACACACACACACACACACACACACACACACACACACACCTCATCAATAGTATGCACAAGAATAAATTTTTAAAATTTAAATTAAAAGTGTCATTCTATTTTTCTGATATGATTTGGATGTAAAAAGAAAGAAAAAAAACTAAGAAAAAAAGTTAAAAAAAGACTGTCAGAAAAAAAATAAAAAAAATTGGTCACTACAAACATTATTTTTCTAATAATAAAAGTCGCAACATATATATTTATATCATTCCCATTTTGAAGTTGGAAATATTAAATGTGAATTTCTTATGTTTTAAGTGTGTTTCATGACATTCTAAGAGATGTAAAAAAAAGTTTAAAAACACTTAAAAAAAGTTAAAAAAAGTTAAAAAAAATTGGTCACTACAAACATCATTTTTCTAATAGTAAAAGTTGCGACACATATATCTATATCATTCCCATTTTGAAGTTGGAAAATATCAAATATGAAATTTTTGTGTTTTAAGTGTTTCATGACATTCTAAGAGATGTAAAAAAAAGTTCAAAAAAGCTAAAAAAATGTTGGGGGGGGGGGTTGGGAGGGGGGTTAGACAGGGGAGTGGGGTTGGAGGGGAGGAGGTTTTGGAGGGGGGTTCGGAGGGAGGGAGGGGTTTGAAGGGAGGGGGTGGATGATTGTGGCACTTTGGGCCGGTGGGGAAAGAATGTGGTGCCGGTGGGGAACGAATGAGGGGAACTTTCGTCCGAAAAAAATAGGTATGATTTACCTCGTGTACCAAGCTCGCAAGCCTTTTAAATACAGCGTTTACATACTTTTTTTTCTTGTTATGATATTGCTCTTTACCAACCTCTGGAGATCCAGGTTCAAAAAATATATAAAAATCTTTTAACTATAATAGGGTCTGTATAAATTTTAGTAGAATTAATTTCTTTACCCACTATGAATATAAAAGAATAACTTGCTTCTTGCGTGTAGCTTTTGTCAATATTCCTTTTATTTGAATGCATCATTATATTTCAAATGCCAATTCTGGACTGATAAAATAATTCACTGTCGGAGTTTATATATCCGTGTTCAAGGTAAAACATAAGTCAACCACACCTAACAATTAAAGGTAGCAGACAAAAAGGGAATTACTATAGTATAAAGGAAACGAATCACTACCATGAAAATATCACGCACTTTGAAGAGAGATCAGCACGAATTTTCACGGTAGTTGAATCCAGTAATTACACTGTCTGCTTGTATTGGCGGGAGTACTGTCCGCTACTTATCATTATAGATATATGGTGGGACTGTCCGCTCTTAACTGTTATAGTTATATTGGGGGTACTGTCCGCTCTTAACTGTTATAGCTATACTACTCACGGAGAAACCCGCTCCCACGGAAATGTCCTCTAGAAAATTCGATCCCGGTGAAAATTTACCCCGGACAATTACTCTTAACCACTCCGCGCGTAAAATTTAGACGGAAAAGAGAAAGCAAGACATAAAAAAAAAACTTTGTCTAAGAATTCTGGTAAATTCCCCCAGTGCATAATATCCCCTGAAAATTTCACTCCCTGGAAAATTTCCTCCCCACGGAAAACCTCCCAGCAGAAAATGTGTCCCCCCCGCCCAATAATGTATGCATACATCTCAATAACAAACACTATGCCCAAGCAATGGGCAAATTTATAACCTAAAGACCTATCCCCTGGGGCTGTGGGGGGCATGTTATTCCCGAACGTATGTTTATTGGGCCTTTTAACTATGATGAACAAAATGCCTATCTCAAAAATTTGATCGGACGATTTTGGGAAAAAGGTGCGTGGGAGGGGCCTAGCTTCCCTCTAATTTTCGGTCACTTAAAAAGGGAACTAGAAGTTGTAATTTTCATCTGAATGAGCCCTTTCTCTGGATCATTCTAGGATCACTGGGTCGATACGATCTCCCCTGGGGGAAAAAAATAAACACGCATCTGTGATCTTTCTTCTGGCAAATAATACAAAATTCCACATCTTCGCAGATAAAAGCTTGAAACCTCAACAATAGGGTTCTCTAATGGTGTGATTTTCATTAAGATCACTTGACTTTTAGGGGGTGTTTCTTCATTTTTTCAAAAACCAGGAAAATTTTCTCAGGCTCGTAACCTTTGATGGGTAAAACTAAACTTAATGGAATCTATATATTTGAAATCAGCATGAAAAGGTAATTCTTTTGATATATATATATATATATATATATATATATATATATATATATATATATATATATATATATATATATATATATATATATATATATATATATATATATATATATATATATATATATATATATATATATATATATATATATATATATATATATATATATATATATATATATATATATATATATATATATATATATATATATATATATATATATATATATATATATATATATATATATATATATATATATATATATATATATTGGTATAAAAATCCCGTTTTTTAGAGATTCAGTTTCTTTTGAGCCGATTCGCTCCTTAGTTACAGTTCGTTACCACCAACTGTTTGATAATGTAATTAAAAAAACAATTTTATTTCATGACCAGCGAAGTTCTTCTTTGGTACTTTTATTTGTGAAATTTCTGAATTTTGAAGACCAGCATTGATGATAAAAGACAGTGTAAGGTTTTTATTGAAGCCTGATGGCTAAATCGTAAAAAAACTCACGTTTAAAAACAGAGAATAAAATGCATTGTTTTACAGATAAACTCTTTTCAAGAGAATCGAAAAATTTTCAAAATTTAACATCAAAATGTGTCCAGGATATGGGAAAGTCCAGGAGAACTTTTCCTCCCCATTTGATTCCGTGATGTCCCATTGCCTTTTCTGTGCTCATTAAAACAAAGTCAATCAAAATAATCCATGTAAAGGGGAACAGAACACAACCCTGCTTAACTCCTGATTTAATATAAAACCAGTTGCTAACCTAATTTCCTACCTTAACCGCAGCAGTGTTTTTCTCGTACATAGCACTAATCACTTTAATGTATTTGTCTGGTATACCATACAAGGATAAAAGCTTTACTAAAGCTCTCCTATCAACAGAATCGAACGCTTGCTCATAATCTATAAAACTGAGGACCAAAGGTGTTTGAAAACTCAGGCGCTTCTTACTTATTAGTCTAAAAGTGAAAATTTGGTGGAAACATTCTCTAACCATTTTAAGACTGCGCTCTTCTCCTTTTAAAACATTGTCTACGGTATCTCTCAGTCTCAAAAGTTTCATTTTGCGAAGTAATTCACTACCTACACCGACCAGACTAATGCCTCAATAATTATTGCACTCACTTATTTCCCCTTTCTTATAAAGTGGCTTAATTAAGGTTTTCCTAAAATCGTTAGGTGCTTCTAACGACTGGAAAAGGGTACAGAAAATCTGCATCTGTAAGTGCCGCCATGGCTTCTGACTCACATAGTCATGTTTAATGTTGTCTTTTTAATGTTGTTTTATGTATATCTTTTTTAGTATAAATAAGTTGAAACCTGATGTAATTCAAGGTTTATAAAGCCAGTTCCAGTTTTAAAAATAAAAGATGATTTTAGGTGATTTAAAAAATAGTGAAAGACATGGTCTCTATTGTACCATTTGTGGGGATGTATCAAAATCGACCTTACACGGTGAGTTGAGCATCTTTTAAAGGCATTCTGAAGAAAAATATTGTTTCAACATTCAAATCTCCAATGCGTGTTAGACCAGACCATAACCCCCAAAGTCATTTCCTTAATCAGTCTCAATTTAAAAAGAATTTTTTCCTGTATTGTTTGTAGGCGGTAGCTTATATTAGGGAGGAACGATCCTACCCTCTACCGAGATCTTCATAAAAGGGAAAAGGGGATTTTATGCAAACTATTAAATGGAAAATCAGGTCTCAGCAACTGCTTTTCGGCAATATACTGTAAGAATACAAGGTTAAAATGTAATTTCAGCCCCTGATTTGTATTAAAATTGTCAGTTGGGATCAATTTCAAGCGGTGCTATAAATGGTCGTAAATGACCGAAACGACTTTTGTTGGCCTGTAGTAAAATGTTTCTGTAGTAATATATGTTACCCAAACAATTTCTTCAAGTACTGTCAGGAGTAATGTACTCTATTAGAAGAGAAAGAAAAACAAAGGAATGGAGAGAGAAAGTGAAAGAAAATGTGTTATGCAAAATTTTCATAGATAGTACTTTACGTCACCGATGATCCGCGTGTTACGCGAAGCGTAAAACGCGGAAAAAATTTGGAATATGGCACATTTTTTTTTGTCTTTGGTACATTTTTCATGTAATTTGTGGTACATTTTGTTTTGAGGTGGTGGTAACACTGCTAGTCAGTACATATTGAAACGTCAAGATGTTAGAAGTTTTAAATGATAAATTTGTCTCGTTTCCCTAAGTAAAAGGATTTTAGCTTAGAAAAAGTGAAACATTTTGGCTATTGCGCTCATCAGTTTTATACTTGTAAGAAGATGGATGAGGTGATGATGGAAATGTTGAGGGAGGTACGGAAAAATTAAGACTGAAGCGAAGAAGATAACTTTTCAAGGCTGGAAAAGGTCCAAAACAGCGAAAGTTATCATTTATAGTATTATAACCCTTTCTAATAACATTGCTTTTAATTATTCCGATACAGAAAGTAACCACCACGCCAACCCTACAAGCGACCCCGACGGTACCTTAGCTTATGCTAATTGTAAATACCTTTATATTCTCGATTTTGTTACCAATGTGAAGCCGAAACTAGTCAATAATAATTCCCTTAATGTTCTTTATTTCAACATCGAAAGCATTCGGGATAAGTGGCTCAAGCTTAAAGATTCAATGGTGTCTGACCTTTTGATGTAATAGGATTAAAAGAGACATGGCCTTCCGATAATGACGACACTACTGATTTTTTAATCCCACGGTTACCATATAATCCATATGCCCAGGAGATTGACTAAGTGTTCTGGGGGTATCTCACTTTACATCCGTTCGAATGAAAATTTTACCAGGCTATCACAGTGTGAATCTATTTTTTCTACACCAATAAATCTCAGATGTATTTATTCAATAGTTGTTAACATAGTTATCGGCCAAATTTCCTATATACTCTCCTTGTTTTATAAACCTTCTCCATTTCTGACCTCATAGTTTTTAAATCTATTTGATGATTTCTCTAGTTTTATTAATCTACCCCATAAAAGGCAATAGTTCTTGGCAAGGGCATAGGCAGCATATTAATTCATAACATTTTTTTAACTACCTCCCTGAGAAATGTCCTGTCCTAAGATATAATGTTTTTGGATCTGTCAGACCACTTTCCTATTTACTTGTCACTACTTTTACAACCACTACCTCTATGTTCTAGAATTAATATCCCAACTAGACCCCGGCGCCACGCCGGCATATCGACTGAACGCCGCCGACAAGAGGCCCGGTCGACCGCTGACGAAGTGTCACAACGCCGCCGGTGTGCCGGCACCACTAGAGGCGGCAGTGTTCGGTCAATTTTAAATTAATTTTGCGGCAATTCTTTATTGCGTCAACCACAAAGTCGGAGCTTTTCCTTCTCGTGTGGTTTAGTATTTCGATTTTTCTGATTAGAAATCAAGCAGGGCTGGCACTATCCCCAAATTTTCGGGTATTTACCCAAAAATCTATGTGTCACCCCAAAAAAAATTTGGTTCCCCTAATCCCCAAAAACCACGCAATAATGGTGCCACCCCTAGCGATTTATCACCAGTGATTTTCCCTGCCAAATATTAATTTGCATAACATAATTCTTCACTACATTCTTGTTCGTTAATGTTCGTCTCTTCTGTTACTTTGCATAAAAACCAGACAGATGCAATATACAAGTGCAAATATTGCATTATACACAGTTCTTCATATGTTGACGAAAAATGTATCGTCTTTATGAAATGAGTTTAAATAATTTCGAATGCAGTTTCCCAAGCGCTATTTCTTACATCATTCGTAGTCAATAATTTTTCAGCCTTCAGTTGGATTTTGAAATTGATAGCCGACAGATTGTTTCTACAGCTGAATTGTAAGTTTGCAGAATTTTTGTTTTAAATAAGAATTTTTAAATAAGAATTTTTTAATGTTTAATACTCAATTGTTGAACATAAATATATATATATATATATATATATATATATATATATATATATATATATATATATATATATATATATATATATATATATATATATATATATATATATATATATATATATATATATATATATATATATATATATATACATATACATATATATATATATATATATATATATATATATATATATATATATATATATATATATATATATATATATATATATATATATATATATATATATATATATATATATATATATATATATATATATATATATATACTACTACTACTACTAAAAATTCACCGCAGCACCAAGCCGCCTGAGGCCAGCACAGCTACGCACGCTCTTCCTCCATCCCAATCGATACAAAGCCTCCCTTTTTACACCCTCTCAAGAAGTTCCCATGTCCTTTAAACATTTCTTTATGACGTCCTCCCAGCCCAGACGGGGTTGCCTTGCTTTCCTTTTAGCCATACACGGTTTGCCGAAAACGAACAATCTTCGGAAATCTGTCATTCTTCATCCGCACAACATGCCCTAGCCACCTCAACCTTTCTTTAATTATAGACCTAGAAAGCGGTATTGAACAACATTTTTCGTATATCCTATTGTTTGAAATACGGTCAGTCAGCCGGGTACCCAGAACAATCCTAAAGCAATTTCTCTGGAAACAATATAACAAGTTTTGGTCTACTTTTTAGAACGTCCGTGCTTCAGAGCCATATTTAACCACTACCATCCCTCTAGCTTATAATATTATAATCTTTGTTTTCAGACTTACCTTCCTATTCTTCAAAACTTTTTTTTTAACTGTGAAAAAACACCCTGAGCCTTGGCTGTTCTACTTTTAACATCTTCACTGCTCCCACCATTTTTACTAATAATGCTACCAAGGTAAGTGAAACTCCCCACCTGATCAATCTTTTCATTACCCAACATCACCTATTCATCTTCACTTATTCTTAGCCTTAGTGACTTAGTCTTCCTAACATTAATTTTCAAATCAATACTAGCACCCTGAACTCACAAAACCTCTAAAACTTCATTCATTTTGCTCACACTTTCATCTAGGATGCTTAAATCATCAGCATAATCTAAGTCCGGGAGACCTTTTCTTTCCCATTTGATTCCGTGGTCTCCCATTGCCTTTCCTGTGCACCTTAAAACAAAGTCCATCAAAATAATCCATATAAAGGGGGATAGAACACAACCCTGCTAAACTCCTGATTTAATACAAAACCAGCCGCTAACCTCCTTTCCTAACTTAACCGCAGCAGTGTTATTCTCATACATAACACTAATCACTTTAATGTATTTTTCTGGTATACCATACAAGGATAAGACCTTTGCTAAAGCTCTTCTATCAACTGAATTGAACGCTTGCTCATTATCTAAAAAACTGAGGACCAAAGGTGTTTGAAAACTCAGGCACTTCTCAATTATTAACCTAAGAATGAAAATTTGGTCAACACATCTTCTACCTTTTCTAAAACCGCACTGCTCTTCTCTTAAAACTTTGTCTACGGCATCTCTCAGTCTAAAAAGTATCATATTACTAAGCAATTTGCTACCTACAGAGACCAGACTAATGCCTCGATAATTACCACACTCACTTTTATTACCTTTCTTATAAAGTGGCTTAATTAAGGTTTTCCTAAAATCGTTAGGTACTTCCCCTTTTTCAAAAATCATATTCATAATCTTCAATAACTTATTTCTAACCTCAGAGCCACCATATTTAAGAAACTCATTTACTACCCTATCAGCACCTGGAGCCTTATTATTCTTTAATCCTTTTAGTACTGTTGCTAATTCCTCCTCGCAAAACAAATCTTCCTTCACATCCAAGGTATCACAAACTTTTTCATTTTCCTCTATATTTTTTCCTGCAACTCTATCTCGGTTAAGCAAATTCTCAAAATGTTCGGCCCATCTCGCTTTAGCTTTTGCCTTATCGGTAATTGCCACCCCATTCCTATCTTTAACTGGGACAAGTCCGGATTGACTACTACCTCTCAATTTGTTAACGTGCCAGTACAATATTTTACTATTATGCCGTCTAGCTGCATCTTCTAAATCCTCGGCAATTTTATCCATGGCCTCCACTATGTATTTATATATACATATGTATATATATACATATACATATAAATATTTTATACTATATATATATATATATATATATATATATATATATATATATATATATATATATATATATATATATATATATATATATATATATATATATATATATATATATATATATATATATATATATATATATATATATATATATATATATATATATATATATATATATATATATATATATATATATATATATATATATATATATATATATATATATATATATATATATATATATATATATATATATATATATATATATATATATATATATATATATATATATATATATATATATATATATATATATATATATATATATATATATATATATATATATATATATATATATATATATATATATATATGGCATGCTCTATATGTACCTTAATCATGTTCTTTATTTGGCAATTTTTAAAATGCATTCCTTTATAAAAAGCGGTTACTTGTTGTTGAATTAAGACTGTACTGGCTGTACCATTTTTTAAACAAAAGATGAATTAAGATGGTAATTTTGACGATTTGTTGAAAGGTATTTAAGATGGTAATTAAGATGGTAACAGCAAACGATTTTGTTGAAAGTTTTGCAAAGGCAAGGTTTCTAGGAAAAATGGCACCTCTAGTTTTGAAGAGGTTACAGTAAACCTTAAACATTACTTTTCAAAGCTGTTGCCCTATGTAAAAATTTAAATTTCAAGGTAATTAATTCAGTTTAGAAACACATAATTTTAGTAGACTTTTAACAAAATAAACGCAAAATTTTGAGGAGAAAGTAGGGGGGACACTAAATGTTTGAAACGTTCCCTTGTTGTGCAAGATATGGATGTTGGTGACATTTTTGTGTACAATAAGGTGTAGGACGAACTCGGACTTAAAATGTTATTTCATAATAGAAATAAACTTTTTCGAACCATTGTTTTAAGGCAATTTCTGTTTTAGATGTGACTAACAAAATCTAAGGCTGTTTCTATTTTATTTTTAACTAGGCTATGAAATAGAAGAAAAAACCGGAAAGATGTTATGCACTAATGTTGGGTGATGAAAAAATTTGGATTGCTTATTCAATTCCAGTGTAAATAGTTATAGTAAGAGAACAAAAATAATTTCTTGATCTTACTTCTTTTGTTGCTTTTTTATTTATTCATCTATTTATTTATTTTTAACTAGACCCTGGATTTTCAAACTGAAGAATCTTAATTTAAGCCATTTGCACAAACTCAGGGAGAGTTTGGTCAAGGAACTACAGATGGGGGATTAGTAGAGAGCCAGGTAATACTCCAAGGGGAGAGACGTCTTAGCTAGATAAGTGTTTTATAGTTCTCTTTGTTGGTCAACATGTTTGATGTTTTTTGGATACAGACAGAAGTTCACATCATTGCTAGATAAGAGTGTCTAACGGGACAGGATCAATGACAACTATTTCTAGGTCAATGGATTTCTCTTACATCGCAATTCAGCCTTGAGATTTTGTTTATAATGAATATGCTTCGTGGTTAAAGTAACCTATAATTTCATGACACAATGGAACACTCATCGAATATTGTGGACTTGGAAGCTGCACAGATTTATAATGTGAGTTCTGTTTAGTAAATTTTCTTTGGTTTCTCCAAATAAAATCATTTTTTGTATTCTCCCTCCAATATATTTAAGTTCACAGGACCCCCTCCCCTCCTAAAAAAATCACCACTATGAATTATTATTAGTCATTAGAAGGAGTAAATACGCTCTTCTTCCACTATGTAAACCCCATCCTCCGTCCTCCCTTTCCAACCATTTAAATCATTGAATTGAAGTTATTACTCGAAAAGTGTCTTTTTTCCTTGATGTGTTTAAAACCACCAGAATCGGCTCTCTTAGCGATTTAGACAAAGACTTTTGTGTAAATATATCTCAAAAGGGGTGATTTCATAAACAAACTTCACGTGTGTTAGGCTAGAAAATTAGCAAAAACAAGGGTGGCTTAATCAGCTCAGTAAAAAGGTTAAAACACTAATTATCGCAGGGGGTTGGGAAAAAGATACATACCTACCATGAGAAGGTTTATTGAAGTGCGGCTCTATAATAAATAATCTAAATTGATACATCTTCTGACACTAGAGGAATAATGATAGTTTTTAGGCTTTTAAGAACATCTCATTTTGCTTTAAATGCGTTGCATTTCTAGGAATGTTATTAATTTTTTTCTAAATGGTAAAAATAGGAACAATAATTTCTAAAATATGATTACTTTTTGAGGGGTTCATTTATTGCATGGAGTGCATGTATTTAATTTTTTTCTAAATGGTAAAAATAAGAACAATTATTTCTAACATATAACTACTTTTGACGGATTTATTTCCTCCATAGAGTGTATTTAATTTTTTTCTAAATGGTAAAAATGGGAGCATTTCTACTATAAAGATACTGACTCTCGCAGTGTATTTCTCGCAAATTTTACTTTTTACTTTGCTGAAAAGGGGGTCTTATATAAAAGCGGGAGGGACTTCTTTGGGCAATGGCAGATGCTTTCTAAACAAAATTTTGCCTTCCAATAAATTTTGCTTTTCTTCTGTAGAAGGGGGTACAAAATTTTTCTTCTGTAACAGGGCATTATTTTATACTAAACTTTCTTTCTTTTCTAGGACAATTTTGAGCAATGCCCCCTCCATCAAAAAAGGCGAGAACAAGTGATAAAAGCCCTGTGAAGGCGTTAGTTGTTTAGTATGGCCGTTGGCCAAGACCTTCAGCTCAGTGTACCACCACTATAAATGGCTATAACCTTGCTGGTCTATCCGCCCTATATCAAGCATTGTCAGGGTCTTCGCCCTCTATACGAGGTGAGAATGAGCCTCCTTGAGCCCTAAACATGCAAGCTGCAAATCATAATTTAAGTTTAAATTTTATTTTTCGCTAAAGATTGTTTTTTCAAGTCAATTTGAAGGGCAGAGAATTGTGTCGATAAGCATAATTCCAGAGTATGATTTGGGTAATAAAGGCTTCAAAAGAAGACTTAACAGTTTCCACTTTATCATTTCCTTTGGAAATAACAGACTTGCATTAATGGATGTGTCTTTAAAGGAGGTTGGCTTGTACACATTGAAAATAGGTTATTTTCAGCAGATGATCTGAATGAATTAGACCCCATTTTCTTCCCAAAGAAAATCAAGAGCATTAATATAAAATTTGGGGGTCGTTTGAATAAAATTAAAACCTACCATGCCTCGTTTGGATTGTAAACATGTTACATCACCATTAAATTCTAAATTGGAACTTTCAGGATATATATAGTGGCGAACAGTGAATTAACCAAATGTTGCTATGTGCATACTGCTTCGGCTAATACTTCTACTGCTACTACTACGCGTGTTTTTTAAGCACATGTTTTAAATGATATGAAAATAATAATTCAATTTTAAAAAATAGAGTGTTTTAGACATTTGAAAAATAAGCTATTTTCTTTACAGATTGCATTGGTTCCATATGATCTGTCCCCCTCACCAACTGAAGAAACAAGTCACGAACTATGTGCTCGCATTGACGTGCCTATGGGTTTTCGTGACAATCAGGATACTGAAATTACAGCTATCGACGATAATGAACAATATGGTAAATTCTTTCGTTTTGCTGATGGTAGTGTTAACTTAGACCAAATACCTTCTGATATTGTCAATTTATTGAGTAAGTACAGTTGAGCAAGGCCTTGCAATTAGTTCAGAGGGCGACTTACCATGGCTAAGCCTGAATACTATAAAAGTTTTAGACAATTTTACTAAAGAGTTAAATGAGAACCTTTCCCCCTCATTTTTGATAAATATAGTCCCTATTCGATCAAATTTAATTGAAAATGAAATGACTTCGATGGATTCTCACAGCCTTATTGTTGAACAATGTGGGGGAGGGGTGGTGACGATAATATACAAGGAAGAGGGGGAATGATATACAATTCACGAAACTACCAGAATTTCAACAAACGAATTCGATATTGAATACAAGAGTCATTTATACTGCAAAATTCAGGTATCCATTTAATTCACTTATGGAGAAAAATTTTGTAACCGACCATAGATATCGTTCTTCAATATGTAGAAAAAATTCGTGCACTTGTAGAAAACTAGATTCAGGTGTGGGGGGGGTAGGGACAGTATCTAAGCCTAAATTGTTTTAAAAATATTTTATTTGAATGAGGAACATAGTGAAGTGTACGAAACATTATGTACACACCAAGATGTTAATGGTCTATCCTAATTTGGAGAATTATGAGACAGTCTTTATGCAATGGATTGACACTATTATCACCCATCTCGAAAATTATAATGAGAACGGAAGTGGATCTGTGGTTTTATTTATTGAAAATTTAAGTGTAAATATATGCAAATTTAAAAGACATTTTAATTTAAGAGGTTGGGTGAGGGAGCAGGGTATAGTTTTAAAATATAATCCCAATTTAGAAAGATGTAACGGCGTTCAACCAATCTGTTTCGAAACAGGCCAAAATTGTTTTATGTATGCTTTCCTCATGTCAGTTTTCAAACCTCTGAAAGATGACGCTACAAAGAAAAATTTGGAATACTGGGCCGTGCATGGGACGGAGGGGTCTGATTTTCCCATAGTAGATTTCATATGTTTAGCGGAAAAATTTCCAGTAACACTCAGGTCTTTTGATATTTCCGAAAAGGCCAACGCCCATTAAAATACTGGTGTTACTGTGCTCAAATACAAAACAGAGTTTCAAGAGGGTATTGATTTCATAAAAAAGGTGTAATATTCCCAATAGGGGCCCCGTCAATTGAATCGGTGAAACACTGGGTTTTATTGTTGTACACACCACCTAGTGAACCCAATACAATTGGTCATTTCAATCCTATTACGGATATTAGTAGAGTTCTGGGGAAGGGTAAAAAGGGGTAGGGGTGTATGTTTCTACTGCTCAATGTGTTTATCCCAATTTCGTAGTGATTTAAAGCTACAAAATCATATGAAGAATTGCAGGCATCACGGATATCAGCCAGTGGAAACAGTTTCGGGTGACAGGGCCGTCTTGAGATTTAAAAATTTTCAAAATACGTTTCTGCAAAGCGATGAAACAAGTTAGGATTGTGCAGCTTACCTGATGAATGTGAACAACCCACAATTTCAGAACCGTATCAAAGAACATCAAGCAATTGCAGTTTCCTATACCCACTCAAGAAAGAGACAGCTCTAACACAATGCAATTGTTAGAGATAGTCAAAACATTGGATGAGAATGAGTGCATGATCAAAGCATTGACTAAACTAATTGTCACTGCAAACGGAGCTATTTGCCGTTTGAGAAATACTCACTACTTGATGTTATTGTAAGCAGAGGATCACCTGGCGATTAAAAATCAAACAATATACTGGGTTTGTAAGGGGAGATTTGAAGAGGGGGCTAAGGAGACCGGGACGCGGGGCCCAAGAGGAGGGAAGGGGAAAGTCAGGGATCATAATCACTTGTGGCACGAAATATTGTCAGGGGGTAGTAATTTTTGAGGTG
Organism: Artemia sp. Qi Xiang Cuo; assembly: GCF_049724085.1. NCBI lineage: Eukaryota > Metazoa > Arthropoda > Branchiopoda > Anostraca > Artemiidae > Artemia > Artemia sp. Qi Xiang Cuo. Next base: position 32,578,951 of record NC_142801.1, on the reverse strand, counting down.
TGGCACATCAATCGTGCAAAATGAATGTAGGCCAGTAGTTTTTTATACCGGTTTTCATTCAAAATTCAAATTATGATTTGAAATTCATTGTACTGGCTTTGGCAAGTATGCTCAGGGAGGGAGGGGGAGCAGATAGTCCATGGGTATATAACTCATTTACCTATAATATTGTATCCAAATCTGCTGAGAAGCTAGTGCTTTTGGAGTTGAAATGGCAGGTAGTGAATAATGGACATACGTGCTGGAATTAAATCCGGTTTTTAGATTCATATAGTTTCTTCCCCTAAGCTTTGAGTCAACTCATTCAAGGGCAGAAAAGTGACAATTTTGATAGTTTTCCTCTGCTTAAACAGTTCTTTCCAGACAATAAAATGTATGAGCTACTGACCTGTAAAGATATATATGCATACGCCTATTACTGTTCTAGCGCATGGTTAAGTCAGGAGAAACTACCCCCAATTGAAGCATTCTATAATTCACTTACCAATAGTGAATGCACTGCCGGAGACTATGACTTTTCCAAGAGGTTTAGGGCTAAGGGTAATTGTAAAAAGGATTGAGATTATTGTAAAATGTACTTCGCCAGTGATGAGTTAACTCTTTTAGATATTATCTGCAAAAACATAGATCAAATTTATTCAGAGTTTGGACTAGATATTGGCTATTATTTTTCCGCTCCTCATTTGGTGATGGACTTAATTCTAAAAATTTGTGGGGAGGAAATAGAATTGATCACCGATGTGGATCAACATTTTTTTGTAGAAAGATCAATGACGAGTGGCTATGTTTTTCATGGAGATAGTTTTCTAACAACGGATCTAACTAGACAAGAAACCAGTCTAAAGCAGTTTTTCTTGACATGAACTCATTGTACCCCTCGGCAATCTCTCACTACTGTTTCCCATGTGGTAATTACAAATGGCTTGAGAATCCTTGTGACATCCCCGACATTCACACCGTCAAGGACAATGGTCCACAAGGATGGTTCTTTGTGATTGACGGGCACATACCAGTAGAACTTCAAGATTCTGTCAAAGATTTTGTATTTCCATGCGTCAATAGACCTGTGACCAAGGAGTAATTGAGCCCATACAATTAGTTTTGTCGATGATATGGGCATACACTGGACCCCCTCCAAGCAGAAATTAATTGCAGATCTCGACCCGAAACAGAATATTGTTGTTCACCATATGCTTTGACGATGGATGGTAAAAAATGGTTTCAGGGTCACAGAAATACACAAGGCCCAGCAATTCAATCAGAAACCCTACTTGAAGACGGTTATCGACACCTTTGTCAGTAAACGCTCAATGGCAAAAAGTAAAGTTGAAAAAGAAATATACAAACTTATTTTGAATTCAGCTTTTGGAAAAATGTGTGAAAGTTTACAAAACAGATCACGTTGTGATTTCGTAGAAGGCCCAAAAGACTGTGCACGAATTATTGCTGACCCCAATTTTACAACATTCACGTGCAAAGAGCCGAATATGGTTTTTCTACAAAGAAAAAGAGAAATGCTGTACTGAACAAAAATATAGCGGGAGGCAGTTCAGTAATTGATATTTCCAAAAAAATCATGTTGTCGTTTTTTTACAAAGTGTGCAAGGTACAATGGTCAAAGGAGGGGGAGGTTCAAGTTTATTATAGGGACACCGATTGTCTGTTGTTAAAAGTTAAAACCGGGGATTTATTAAATGATTTGGAAAAAAGGGGTGCACAAGACCTCACGGATGGACTACACCAATTGGAATGAGTCCCTCTACACCGAGTTGGTAAAACGGCAGGCCCCCAAACAACTATTAATGTTAAAATCAGAGACGGAGAGTGATTTAATATCCAATGGGGTATTCCCCGGTCCTAAACTTTACTGTGTGGAAACACACGGCAAGGATGTGAAACAGGCGTGCAAAGGGGTGCCTAAACTCTTTGTAAAAAATAATTTCGACATGAGTGTCTACAGAAGTTGTGCATATAGTTGTCCAGTGCCAAGAGCGAAAGTTCTAGCAATTCGCTCTCTACAGTATAGAAACTATACTCTTAGAGTAGAAAAAAATGCCATGACATGTATATCTGACAAGGTCTATGTGCTCGAGAATGGTGAAAAAGTACTCCCCCAAGGCCACATTTGAATTTCAGATCGATTTGAACGTGTAGACTATCGAAACCAACTCGGTCTGGATAAGTTAAGTTAAATTCAATGAAAATAGTACTTGGTGGGTAAAGGGGGGGGCAACGTCAATTTATCTTACAACATTTTGTAGCAGCGGCTACTGTGTACAGAGTTTGTTTTCCCGCCGACCCGGAGATTGGGGGGGGGGTCCAGCCCACAGCCGGCCGTCGGCCAACAGCTGTCCCTCAGCCCTGACTTGGAGGGGGGCCGTGGGGGTTCTCATTCTTTAAGTGTTGTAAATAGGCTAGAAAGTTGTTCAACTGTGCTCTTGCTATTGTTTATGCTGTATTTTAAGTTGTTTTTGCAAATAAGTGAAAAATATTGTTGTTGATGTTGCTGTACAAATAGTGTGTGCTACTTTAAGTTGTTTTTTGGTAGTAAATGAAAAATAGTGTGCTGTATTTTAAGCTGTTTTTGTCAATAAAGGAAAAGAATATTGTTTTTTATTGTTCCTGTTAACGTACTAGATAGATCTAAGAGAAAATTATTATTTATTCATTAGACAAGTATCAGAGAGACCGAAAATGACCCTTGGCATGTCACTAATGAAGGAGGCAAAGCTGGTGAGGTCCTCGTTGGAGGAGCTATGGTTGAAGGCTCAGGAGAGGTCGTCGTGGCGAACCACCGTTGCTGCGTTATGCACCCCCAGGCGTAGGAGGACCTAAGTAAGTGTAAGACAAATATGGTTTACAGTTAGTTGTAGTCCAACTGTTGTCAAAAGCACGATGGTATCAATTTGAAACACCATTCAGGTCGTTTCTGTGTGGCCCATTAATGTCTGGGAAAACGACACTTTTAGCTAAAATAATTAAAAATTATAATGAAATGTTTTTGGAAAAAATAAAGAAAATTTACCAATGCTATAGTATTATGCAAGAATCCTATGATCAAATAAAAGCTTTTGCAACTGCCACATCCATGCCAATACAATTCATACGAGGACTTGATGTTTTCAATAGTATTGAACCAAACTCATGGCTGATTATTGGAGATTTAGCTGAATCGATTGAACAGTTCTCTCAGGAACCGCTACAACTGTTTACTGTTCGCTCTCATCATGAACACATTTCCGTAACCCTAGTTCTACACAATATGTTTCATCAAAGCAAATGTATGAGAACCCTTGCTTTGAATTGCACCATCTATATTATCTACCAAGTTTTTCGTGACTCTAGTTCGCTAATAACTCTCAATAAGCGAATGTATCCCGGTGTTCCCAAATTTCTGCTGTCAGCGAACAGTAAAAGGCTATTAGTCATCATCATGACACTGAAGAAACTACATGAAAATGGACATTTATTTTTTGTTCTAGGTATTTCAAAACTTCCACTCAAGCAAGCCATACTCAAACATGGTGTTGACAATGATTTCATTAATCTATTATCTGAACATTGTTTAAATTTAACTGAGGGCAATGTACAATCGCCAGAAGGTGTTAGACAACAGACAAAGCAAAATCGTTCAACTGTACGTGCCTTGACTTGCAAAAACAAAGGAAATTTTTTTAATAGAAATCGCCTCCTTCAGGCGGGCGGTAGCTTTCATAAAGTTTTACTGCCAATAATTGCAGGACTTGTAAACAGTTTTCTCTAGATGACTAAGCCCTATAAATTGATTCCAATAGAACTTTTCCTCTACCCTTGGAACATTTTGAAGACAATCTAAGCAAATTCATTAATGATGAAAATATCGCCAATGATAAAAAGCTAGTTTTACTTCAAGATGCATTGTGTCGTGTTGGCAAACATAGACCTTATCTTGAGGTACCCATCGCCGTCACAGATCCTCCTAAACAGGAAAGATCTCCTCAAGATTCTGCAGTACCACAATCAAAAGAGAAGAAATTGAATTCCATAGTGACATCAATTGGAAGCCTATTGCCATAGACCTATCGAAAACAGAGTAAAAGAGTATTAACATATCTTATGTTGGAAAGTGTTGGTGATGATCATCAAGTTCTTGTCGATAGCACTGAGAAACGAATTATAATTCAGGAAAAAAGTTATAATCTTGTTGATATAATTTGCAATACAAATACGGATCGTAAAGGACTTTTATCATTTGACAATAATCTAAATACCTTTTTAAATGCATCAAGCTTCCTCAAAAGTCTAATTGGCAATAAGCGAATTCTAAAGAAATTAATAGTATATAGTAGAAGTATTAGTCCTCGAACATCGCCAACAACACCATTTAAAAAAGAAGAAGAAGAAGGTTTTAATTTAATCTTGCACAATTTTCTAAGCCCCCTAGCTTAAATCCATATCAGAAGGAATCACCAAGCCAACAAGCCTTCTTTTCCGGTGAGATGAGGTCAGCCTGGCCCCCCCTCCCAAGAAGAAACAAACCAGAAACAGTACCAGGAATCAATACCTTAACTAACAAACAGGATGCACTACCAAAAATGCAATCCCCAAATATATGCATATTCATTCTAAACTGTAATGCAGTTCAGGCCATGAGCATACATCAACTACAGAAAACAAAAATTATTGCAGAATCGGCAAAAATCTACATCCCAGATGATATGCTCATTCAAGCAAAAAAATATCTTGCTTTACTTTTAACAAAGCTGAACATTGATACACAGTCATATGAAGAATAAATCAACAACACAACATTTATCAATACTCCAATGGAACGTAAGATCACTCACAGAAAATAAGCTAAATGAACTAATATCATTTATGAATAATAAATCCATTAATATTGCTTGCCTCCAGGAAACTCATTCAACCCAAAATCAACAAATTAAGTCTCTGGGATATACTATCCTGAGAAAGGATAGATCTTCAGAGAGAAAAGGAGATGGTGTAGCTTTATTAGTTAATAATAATATAAAATTTTGTGGCATCATTTTTCCAGATTTTGAAAATGATGTTGATGCAATTGGTATCAGTGTTTGGCTGAATAATTTAAAAACCTACATAATAAGCTTTTATAATCCTAATGGCCAAACTACAGATGCCAAGAATTTTTTTAATTATATAAATAATTCTAATATGTTAAAAAATATCATTATTTGTGATGATTTCAATGCCCACAGCCTTTTGTGGGGTAATAAACCAGCAAATAAAGCTGGTAAATTTATTGAGCATTTGACTTCAAATAATAATGAATTAGCTGTTGCTACCCCTCCAAACCTGAATACATAATTCAACCCCAAAAGTGGCAAACTCTCCACAATTGACCTACAAATTGTGTCATTAAATTTTTTGAAAAAAATTTATATAAATAAAATTGATAGTCATTGTACAGACCACTTTGCTATAAATTGCTCCCTAAATGAACCTGCTGAAACTTCATCTCATACCTCCAGATATATCAACACTAAAGCAATTGGTCTATGTGCCGAAACAAGCTAAATGATGAAATTACAAGTTTCACCCAATGTTCATGCTTTTCCAACACAACAATTGACACACATGCTGAAGCCTTGACATCTTTACTAATAAATACAGCTAATCATGCTATCCCCAGGACAACACCTAAGAAAACATTCCCTGAACAAATTCCTAAAGCATGGTGGACAAATGAGAGCCTAAATAGATGGAGGATAAAAAAGGCAGCTAGGACAGAATTCATAAAAAAAACCAACACCTACTACATATTTAAAAAAAATTACAAGCAGAATCTAATCTAAAAAGGAGAATAATAGATGCCAAATATAAATACTGGAACAATTTTGCAAATAATCGCTCCAGAGAAACGCATCAGCCAATTATACATAAAGTCTTAAGCCACATATGTGGGAAAAAGACTTCCCCCAACCCACTCCTGTATGAGCTTATACATAACAATACCCATTATGAAAATGATAATGAAAAGGCCAACCTATTTGCAACTCTTTTTGTTAATAAGCTAACATCAAATAATCAAAGCAAACTGTCCACAATTCCTATGAACCCAAGTTACCAACCACGCCCAAGATCCGAGTACATAACCAATCCATTCTCAATCCAGGAATTGAACAATGCAATACATCATATTAGGACCAAAACTAGCAGCAGCTATGACAATATACACCCTACATGGATAAAGAATCTCACACCTTCATACAAACAAGAACTGCTAAATTGTTATAATCATGCTTGGGCATCTTCTAGGTTCCCCAATATATGGAAATGTTCGTCCCTCTTACCAATCCTAAAGAATAATAAACCAAAAGATAACCCTGAGTCTTATAGGCCAATAATGATTACACCTGTGATGGGGAAAATAATGGAGAAAATGATTTATCACAGGCTCCTCTGGTTTGTTGAGAAAAATAACATGATCCCACACACTCAAACTGGATTCAGGAAATACCACTCCTCAACAGATGCTTTCATTTTGCTAACAAATTCAATAAATGAATCTTTCTCTAAAAATAATATCCTAGTGGCAGCTTTCCTAGATTTTGAAGGGTCATATGACAATGTGAACCACCAAATCCTTTTAAATAAACTTGCAAACCTTGGAGTACCCTCTAAGCTAGTATCTTTTATTAAATCCTTCATAGAAGTGTGAAGCTTCATTGTTTGTGTTGGTTAAGCCTCTTCAACCCAAAAGACACTATCCAAAGGCCTACCTCCGGGAGCAGTCCTCAGTTGCCTCCTATTTGCCCTATATCTCTGGGACATGAACCTACCCCACACGAATCTAAAATATGCTGATGATTTGGTGCTATGGTCATCTGGCAACACCTTTCAGATAGCACAGTCAAATCTGTAAAAGTCACTTTTCCAGTTTGAAAAATTCTCCCAACATTCAGATTTACCCATTGCACCCACTAAGTCAAAAATGATCCAATTTCACTGGAAGCGAAACCATGTTAATGCGAAACTAACTCTAAATAAAACAACTTTTCCAGAAGATAATCATATTAATTACCTAGGTCTCATGCTTGACCAAAAACTTAATTTCCACCTCCACATTTCAAACACAACAAAAATGTTATAGAAAAGCAAATATACTAAAAAGACTTCTTTCCACACCCTGGGGTTGTAATGAGAAAACTTTGCCCCAATTTTATAAATCACATATAAGACCCCATATTGACTATGGGCTCATTGTCTATGGTGTTTGTGCTAAGACCCAGATGCAAAAAATTGAAATAAGACAAAATGATATAATACGTCTTATATTTGGTCTTAGGAAACCCACAAGCACCAAGTTTCTGCTTATGGAGAGTGGATTAACAACAATAAGGGAGAGACGTAGCTTTCTCTTGACAAAACATCTTACAAAAATCGAATCAAATAGCTCTCACACATTACATAATTGGTTAAAAAAACCAGCCATGTATAGAGGTATTGCAGATGAGTATGCCAATGCTCAAAAGAAGTACCCTGTTCCAGCAAAGTCTATTGCACCTACTTTCTCCCAATCCCCTCCATGGAATTGGTCATTTCCCATAATAAATACTGAGTTTTCAAATTGGAATAAAGATTTAACCCCCTTTGCTTTCGTCCAGAAAAAATTTGCAGAACTCAATACAATTACCTATAAAAATCACTTCCAAATATTTTTTGATGGGTCAAAAATGAATGAAAGGTTTGAAGTGGTGTTTTCCTTCCTCACCTGAAAATTGCAATGGGAGAGAGATTATTTAATAATTTATCTATAATGTCTGCTGAGTTAAATGCCATAATCATGGCATTAGAACACTTTAAGCAAAACCAACCTTTGATTGCAAATTTGAATAATATTATCATTTATTCTGACTCTCTATCGAGCCTTGAGTTGCTGGCCTCAGCTCCCCAATATAAGTTGGACATTGCAACTCATTATTGTCTCTGTATTATTGATAATCTTGCTTCAAGTGGCATAAGAACTTATTCTCAGTATATTCCTAGCCACTCTGGCATAAGTGGTAATCATAAGGTTGATGAAATAGCAAAAAATTCTATAAATTTTGACCAGCCAAGTGGGAGACCAATCCCAATTGGAGATATTCACCAATGGAGGCTATCAGTTGTTGATTTTAATAAAATTAATCCTATCCTCTCCCCTTTTCCCAATAAGTATCTTTCTAAAATTTATCATAGAATTCGTTCCGGAACAAATGGACTAAAGTTCCTTGCATTCTCATATAAGCTGTCTAATTCAAATGGTTCAATTCCCCTGTCCCCTCTTTGCAGGCATTGTAATATGAATAATGAAACAATTGACCATTGACTATTTGAATGTAATATGCTGACGTCTGCACAACATAGCTTGCTTTGTAAACTTTTAAAATACTTTAAACACCACAAAATCTCACTATCAGCCAAGAGCCTAGCCAACTATACCTGCACACAGAGCGCAGAAATCGATATCTATCATCTTATATTCGAACTCTTTGAGTCAAAAGATCTACTGAAAGATATCTGACAATATCTAAAAAATAAGAGACAGCCAAGACAGTAGCTCTGTAGCCCACAGAGTGAAGCAAAAAGAAGAGGGCTAAATAGTACCAACTGAATAGCCCGCCTGCTGTGAAATAGAAGAAGAAGAAGGAAAATACTAGCACAATTAGTAGCAGCAGCAATGATTTGATGACACCAATGATGACGGCTAAACAAAAGCAAAGACGTATTGTTTTACCCTCCAGTATGCAAAAAGGGAGGGGACATTACACTATGTATTTGGTTTCAAAATGGATGAAGTTTTAAAAAACGTCTATGAAAATATTGGTGAAGTGGGAAGATTAAGTTCCCCAACAGCGCTCTTTAAAGTTGCCTATGATGCAGATGGCAGCAAATTCAAAAACGCAAAAAAGTATCTGGAAAAAGAACCGAGTTACACGCTGCATCGGAATCATAGGCTTTGTGGCAAACAATATTGACAAACTAAAGCCTTTCCCCTGTGCCTATAATTCAAACTGATCTTTTAACTTTAGACGCGATTCAACGGTGTCACAATTCCACCAAAAACTATACGCTAATGTCAATACATGTCCGAAGCTACTCTGTACAATCTAGTACTTAGCCAACAAAAAAAGAAGCTAGAATGATTCATGCTTTAGAAGATATTCTTGACCAAGGTCGATATGGAGAAACTCAAACGGATCGTGGTAGCTAATTTGTTAATCCTCAAGTGCAAAAGGTTCAATTGAATTATAATACAACGCTCTATCATAGTCACAGTCCAAAAAAGGCTGCATTGGCTGAACGATTGATAAGAGCGATTCGTCCATAAGTTTCAAGATATTGCAAGCTGAAAAATACTTCTGCTTTTATTCATGATTTAGATCAAATCATTTAGATATATAACCAACAACCACATCGATCCCTGTCCAATGTTAGCCCTCGGGAAGTTCATTGCAAGGAAAATATATTTGATTCCTTTCTAAAGCAATATTCCTGTGAAAAAAAATTATGAAGAAGAAATTCAATGTTGGTGATACTGTTCGAACTAATCGAACCAAAAATATTTTTGTAAAGAGGAATTATTTATGGAGCACTGATCTTCTTAAAGTAACAAAGTCCGAGACACTACACCACGAGAAAATTGGCTGTGAGACACCAAAATGATGAGATTCTCGGTGGTTTTTATGAATATGAACTACAAAAAGTTAGAAACAGTAGTGAAATTTATCAACTTGAAAAGATATTAAAGAGCTGTACTTGAAGAGGCAAGAACCAGTTGTTTGTTCGCTGGCTAGGATACAACTCTGATTTTGATTCTTGGGTTGCGGCTGAAGACATTAGCAATGCCCAATGATTTCTATTTGATTTTCATGTCCAATGCTTCTGATCCTCCGTACAATGATTTCAATTGAACAAGTGATTTTTGGCTGAAAGTCTCCCCCACCATCAAAATTGACGGCGCAAATGAAGTGGCTCTTGTCGACTGTATTCTCAAAAATACATATGAAATTCTGAAAAAAGATCGCAAATATGATATAAAAATTAGACCCTATGATTGGCCACCACACCCAGTTGTTCAAAAACAAATTCAAAAGATCAATTGGATTAATTATCCATATATTGACTTACCCTACGAAGAACTCACCTGTATGAATGATTTATGTCGTTCTATCAATAAAAGAATTTCTGCTCGTAAAAAAAGAGCCTTTCATTTCAACTATTCAAAGGAGGAGGGAAAGATCTGCATTAGTTCACCCATTGCCGATGAAAAGTTTATTCTGAATGATAATCTAAAAGATGTTCTTGGATTTAAGCTCAATATAATCAATGGTAAAAGTGCTGGAAACACAAATTTTATTTTTGCAGAAAACCCACCTGCCTTCTCCATGGCACTGGTATATTTCCCTACGCTTCATTTATTGAAGCATCCAGAGTTAGCAATAGCAATGTTCCCCTCCTACGAGTTCTTGAACAAAAAACCAATCAATAAAATATTCACCAATACAATATAAAGCATCTTCAGTATATCCCCGTAGACACTTCCTATTTGGAACACTGTTAGTCAACACTAAGAACTGAATTAGGTGATCCCCTAGCATTATCAGAAGGTTTGGCTGTGATTACATGCCGTTTTCGACCCATTCAGCAACAAGATGTCTAATTGAAAAGTGGTATTCATTTATCCTGATATTAACTGTTACGTTAATACTCTTGGCCCAAGACAACTTGGTAATAAAATTGACTATTATGAAGGTCGCTCATCAATGTCTGGCTATGGTCTTGGTAGTTGATTTGCTAAGCTGTTTCGCTCTGCACTACCTCTGGCTAGAAAATATATTTTACCGGCTGTGACAGATTTTGTATCCTCTACACTATACAATTGGAGATATGGCAAGGATTTAAAAAAAAGTACTTCTGAAAATCCTAGGTCCAGTGCACGAACCCTTGGTGAACAATTGAAATCTTAACAGAATGGAAAAGGTTTAAAAAGTTCAAGAAACAGTGTCACAGAAACAGGTCAAGAAACTTATCAGTCTTTACTCAGGTCAGAAACAAAAGACATCACCCCTGTCAAAAAAAAGAAGGAAAAAACGACACGCACAGAAAACAGAAGAAGAAGTCCCATGAAGAGAAATGTTAGATCGAAACTAGATTTTTTTCATAGATGGCATATCTATCACATAGGGATTCCCAACCTTCAATCACTTCATTTTTAAATCTACTCAATGCAGAAAATGTTGATGTAAGTATAGAACAAGGATACTATGAACAATTTACCCACAACAACCTCTCTCTGATAATATCCAGTTTCAAATTTATTTTAATAAAGACTACTTTATGGAAATGTCTATTACACTTGTAAATTTACGAATGAAAGTCTGGAAATCCAATAATACATTGCCAATTCTTGCCTATGGAATATCCTATGCAAATTGTATATTACATAATTTATTTCGTCAAATTAATGTTTGCATAAATGGTACTTTGGCGAGCACAAGCAACATTATCTCAAATTATACAAGGTATATGCCATTCATGCTGATGACATTCAAGAAATATAAGGAATTGAAAGGTACCTCCAAGGGATATGAATATATTACTAATACTGATAGTAAAGATGCACTTAAAAATGCTGCAACTAATGAATTACATCTAGTTGGAAAAATATATCATGAAATATCTTATATACCCCAATGGCTACCACCAAATATTAAAGTGAATATGAAATTGACACTTGCTCCATTTAATTTTATTTTACGAAAAGAACTTGCTGCCAATCCTCATGTAACTCTCCCTCATCTCGGCAATACTACATGTATGAAAGCAGCAGGTTATGAGTTCTGTTGCTTTGGCAGTGGAAAAACTGAGAGCCAGGGGAAATAATACTAAAATAACTTGTTCATCATACAGTGACCAATCAAAGTCATATTGCCACAGGCTCACGAAAACTTCACCGACTGATCCTTTATCAATGGCGAAATTCTGTCAAAAATAGCAGTGGTATTTGTAAAAAGCGCTAGTGCAATAGGAATGTGGACTGGATGCCCACATAAATTTGAGATGTTTGGGCTTTCATCTCTTGTCTGCAAAGTAAATAGAATCCCACTCTACAATCTCTCTTTTGATAAATCCTATCGGACATTAAATGAGTTGACAATGCAAACCCTAGATCATGATTAACAACTATGTGAAAAACGTATAACCGAAGAAATGTTCGCTAAAACACATGGTATCATTGTGCTAGACCTGTCTAGCACCCAGGATATTAGTATAGTACGAACGGGGATTGTGCGTTTAGAGTGTACATTTGCCAACCCAGTAGCTGAGAGTATTGCACTAATCTCACTAAATAAATTTGACCTATTGGGAAGTCACTCACAAAGGCATTATTTTGCTGGACCTTGCACCATGAACACCAGTCAAATAGTCAATGTATTTAAAATGGACCCCTACATGTCCAAATACAGATCCTATTGTCTGCTCTCGGACTTTCTTGGAAAAATTCAAAGTGTCAAGAATACCCTAATCATTATTAATAGCAGACCGTCGACTTTGAATACTGGCCATTGGTTGTGTATCTTTCAAACAATGAAGACAATTGAAATTTTTTATCCTCTCGGCCTACCTTATACATTCTACACTCCACACATCAGCAAGTATATTGAGAGTAGTGGGAAAACTATCTTTCAAAATTGGAAGAGAGTGCAGAATCTGACAGCTAAAAACTAGGGTTTCCATGCGCTACTATATTTCATGTTCAGGTGTCGCGGCTATACTTACAAGCTGTTTCTCAACATTTATGTAGAAAATCCACGTCTGAACGATTTTATGGTGGAAAATATCCTCTCAGACCTGTACAATATTAATTTTAGTGCCCTAAGAGTAAAGTGCTTAAAAATCTATGCGAATTTGTTTATTAATAAAGAAAAATGTATACAAGAACGTCTTTATTCTTCCCTTTAGATTTTTTCTTCGGTTAATAGGCAACTGTCGAGAACCACTAATGCTGGCAGATCATTTGAATTAACTGTTTATTGATCTTGTTTGGCTGCAAAGTCAGGGTCACATTTTCTACAGTATAATGTAACTTCACTCTCACCGTATCTCTTTTTATAGTCAATGATACTATTTGCATTCAAATTGTGAAATTCACGTGTTTCAATCTGTCTATTTGAAGAAATATTGTATACATTATTTCAAATGGTGAATCACATTCGGTACCTGCCAAATAAAAATCACTAGTTTTATAGTTATAATAAGCAGTATTGTCACAACGATGACGTAGAAACCAAATTGTCTTGTTTCCCCAACAGTTGAATCGTAGACCTGATCCTTCCTCCTAAAATAATTTAGATCCACGACGATATCAATCTCGTAGAAATAAACTAAAATTACGTTTGGGGTTCTTTCCAATCATACCTGGGTAAGTATTCTCCCACTGATCACATTTGTCATAGTGGTAATTGGAGCATAGATGTTCTCTAGGGTGAGAGTCACAAATCTCTTCAAGACATGAATTTCACCTTTAATTTGTACTACATATCCTCTATGTAATTTACACGGATTTTATAATTTGCACTTTTCATTATAGTCATCAATAATTATACAATTATCACATGATGACCAACTGCCAAGAGTTTACATACATAGTGGACATGTATAGAACATTTTTTGGTTTCCGATGTCAACTCTCTCGCAGCTAAAAAGAAACTGATCTACGTTCGATAAATTCAGAGGGGAATGGCGGAAGAGTAACTCTGTGACGTTACATAATCTCTTTTAAAGGGGAAGCAATCTACATAGAATCTATGGCAATGTTTTCAAAAGCATATCCACGATATTATTCTGCTTTGTTTCAATTAATATATCAATAAATTGAGTAAAAGCCTTTGAGTCACGGCGTAAAGGCTTCATACAATAGTCCAATGGGGGTGAATAAGTTTTTATTATATTTTCAAGTGTTCCCTGTGATAATATTTTCCGTTGAAGCAATAACTCGAGAAAATCGTAATCCAAAATTAAATGTTTTTCCATTATCATAAGATTCGACATAATTCTCTCTTCCTCAAATTTATTCATTTTTCAATCCTATCACTCTCACTGCTGACTCTAGACTAACCATGATTCGTTCTTCTACAAGAATATTCGATAACCTAACAAGGGAAAGGATGACATTTACGAATTTGGAACAATTTAATTGAGCGTGTATATTTACAAGAATAATATATATTACACATTTATAATTAGCGATATAACTTATTGTCCTCTATATGCTTCACTATTGCATTTAAAGCGCTTTGAAGTCTATTCACGTGTGCTATATCAACTTTTGCACCTTGCATGTTGAGGGCTGAAGGAGGCTCATTCTCGCCTTGTATAGAGTGCAAAGCCCCGGCAATGCTTGATATGGGGTGAATGGAACAGCAAGGTCATAGCCATGTATAGGCGTGGTACACTAAGCTGAAGGTCTAGGCCAACGGCCATACTGAACAACTGATGTCTTCTAAGGGGTTTTATCAGTGATTCTCACCTTCTTTGATGGAGGAGGCATCGCTAAAAATTTCCCAGAAAAGAAAAAAGTTTAATATAAAATAATGACTCCCTGTTACAGAAGAAAAATTAGTACCCCCTTCTACAGAAGAAAAACAGAATTTATTGGAAGGCATAATTTTGTCTAGAAAGCATCTGCCATTGCCCAAGGAAGCCCCTCCCGCTTTTAAGTAAGTCCCCCCATTTCAGCAAAGCAAAAAGTAAAATTTGCGAGAAGTACACTGTGATAGTCAGTATTTCCATGGTAGAAATGCTCCAATTTTTACCATTTAGGAAAAAAATTAAATACACTCTATGCAGGAAAGAAACCCGTCCAAAGTAGTCATATGTTAGAAATAATTGTTCCTCTTTTTACCATTTAGAAAAATTTAAATACATGCCTAGAGATGCAACGCATTTAAAGCAAAACGAGCTGTATTTAAAAGCTTAAAAACTATCATTATTCCTCTAGGGTCAAAAGATGTATGAATTTAGATTATTTAAATGGACCCGCACTTCAATAAACTTTCTCATGTTAAAAAACATGTTTTGTAGAAAAAGTTGTTTTTAAGTTAATTGTTACAAAAACTATACGTGAATGTTGTTAATAATTTCTTTTTAAGGGATATGTCGTTGAAAGATTCCAGTTCCCCTGAGCTTAATCTGCCATATTAGTTCCTTAAAGAGATGGTATCATAAGGACACATCCCTCACTTATTTTTGCATGGCTACTCTTGAGTCATTAAAACACATCAAAAGTCGATAATCATAGGTAGTGCAATCTCACTGCCTAAGTAAAGAGCGATGTGGGCACAATGTACTATTCATTTATTTTTTTACGGGACACTTCGTATAGAAGAAATTGTTGTAGAAACTTCAAAGGGGGCTATACGATTGGAAATTGAAAGGGCTGGTACCCTTTTTAATAGTCAAAAATGATAAGAAGGAACCAGCCCCTCCCCGCGTCCATCATTTCTCTAAGACATCCAATAAAAAATTTTAAGATAGCCATTTTTTTAATGTAGATGAAAGGTCCAGAAATTATTTCTTTGAGGATGACAATCCCCCTCCCCCTCAAATCCCTTACGATAAGGGTTGTAAGCTATGCCATAGGAACATTTATGGTTTTTATTGAAGGGGTGGTCATATAAACCTAGGGGGGAGGGGGCTCATTTGATTGGTAATCAGAAGTTATAGTGCCGAAGATTAACCCCCGCCCACCAGATTTCTCAGGGAAAGGGTTTTAAGTTATGTCCCGGGGGCATATAAGGTTTTAATGGAAAGGGTCTCCATAAAATTAATTTCTCTCTGGGCATTTTCACCAGCACCATCTTCTTTTTTCATATAGACTGGCACTCCATCTATTATGCTATTTTCATATAGCGCCATCTTTGTTGCCACCTGTGTATCTGTTTCTTCTGAATAAGTGAAGTCACATAGTTGCCAAATACAGCATAGCTGTCAAATTATGACAGTATATTTTGCCATTTTCGGCGATATAATTCGGGCTACATTTTTCGGAGATAGCCTGTGCAGAAGTGAGCAACAACGAATATTTAAGAGGCCGTACAGTACTAGCGGGATTTTTTATCCTTAAACTGCTGGGATAAGGTGATTCGTGTGTTGCACTTCCCACGGGTCTTATCTACCGCTAAATCTTTAAAGCTTGTAATGCTGGTGTTGCCAAATTAAACTGAAGGTTTGCTGACAAAATAACATTAATATGGTAGAACTCTGCCTACGTTGCAAGAAAAATGTAACAAGGGCTCAAGGAGGAATTCAGTGCCAAGACTCCTTAAAATGGCTCCACTTTGGTTGCGCAGGTTTCGCGTATAATAAGGAAGCTGCTGACAAACTCCGAGGACAATGGCAATGCTATAGTTGCAAATCTTCTAGCAACGACCAATATAAAGCAGGTCCTCCACCAAAAGTACAAAATACTAAAGGGACTCCGAGAGAAGAATTCACCAAAAGCCAAGGTCCCTCGGTAAGCCAGCCTACAAAGCCCAAAAAGATTCCTTTGGGCACTAGTTTCCCAGATAACAACACAGAATGTGGCTACTGTCACAAAGACGTCGACATTACCACCTCTTTCCTCTGCTTTTTCTGCAACGAGTGGAAACATGCCTCTTGCCGAGGTATAAATGCAGATCTCGCGCTTAACATGAAGAGAGAAGACAGCGAGTGTCTTCTGTTTAAATACGAATGCCTCTCCTGCTCCAAGCATAAAGTAGCACTTCTACAGCTTCAAGTGTGACAGCTAACAGAAGCTCAACCTCACAGACCTCATGAGGCAACACCTTCGAATCATGGTGAAAAACCCTCACCTCATGATATCCAGCCGACAATAAATGCAATTATTCAGGTAGAAGTAGAAAAGGAATTGAGAGAACAGAAAAAGATGAATTTTGTGGTCATGGGGCTGTCTGAATCTACTGCTGTCAAAGACATTACACAGGTTGTCAAATTGACTCAAGAAAACAAGCTCGGGGTAAATATCACTGAGGGGAGATATTAGAAACTGCCCGGATTGGAAGACCAAAAGAAGATGTTAGTCCACGCACTTTGTTAATTAAGCTAGAAAAAGCAAAAGAGCTTGAGATGAAAAGGCAAAAAATCCTGAGGACAGCTCCAAATCTAAGAAAATCCTCAAATGAAGAAACTCACAACAAAGTATATATAAACCCAGATCTCACGTCCATGCAGAGACAAATGCTCGCCGTGAAGAGACAACAGAAGAGGAATACCCGTACCCAGTGCGATCGTTAAATGGAGATACAGAGCCATTGGAGGCGAGGTAAAAGACTCCAACAAAGAGCAACGGCAAATATGAAGTAGAATGACCAAAGCCAAACAAATGCCACCATCCTTCAATTTATCAGTCCAGAAAGTGTCATCAAAAACAAATTGACAGGGAATTATTTGGCTTCAGATATCAAAACCAAACCAAGTAACTCTAAATTTGGCTGTAGCATAAAGAAGTCCAAATAGCACAGCCGTGAATGACCAAGTACTCTTTAAAGATATTCACGCTATATGTCAAAGATTAACAGAACCAACTCTCATAATTGGAGATTTCAATTACTCTAGCATAGACTGGGACCTTCCACACCTCTTAGAGCATAGCGGGTCACCCTCACAGAGGGAATTTCTGAAGATAGTGAACGATATTTACCTAGAAAAGCTTATTAAAAAACCAACAAGAATCTGAGAAAGCGCCAAGCCAACACTACTGGACCTAGTCCTATGCAGTAATAGGGAACTAATTAAAGAACTTACTATAAGTCCTCCTGTTGGAAAATCGGACCACGCTACAATTTACTTAGAGGTGATTATAAGTTGCGAACCTATGAGAAAAAAGAGAGGTGGATGTATTCAAAAGGTGATTACAATACCGTGCGAACGAAGCTGGAAGTTTTCAACTGGACTGAAATAGTAAATAATACAGATCTAGTGGTTGGCATGTACAGAAAGTTTGCATCTGTAATCATAGACGTCACAAAGAAGTACGTACCAATAGTCAAAATATTTAAACGACCGCCTGTAAAACGAGACACCCTTGACCTACTAAAAACCAAGCGGCAAGCCTGGGAGACGCTCAAGCAGACTGAAACCGAAATTAATCGTAGAAATTATCGCAGAGTCACCAACAAAGTCAGGAAAGCCACTAGACAAGAAGCAAGCGAAAAGGAGAGGAAAGTAGCCGAAAACTCAAAGATCAACCCCAAGGCATTTTGGAACTTCGTGGACTCAAAAAGAAAAGAACAGCCGGTTATTCCCGATCTTAGAAACTCAGCAACAAATTTAACAATCAGTGACCCAATAGCTAAGGCAAACCTACTAAATCAGCAGTTTTCCACAGTTTTCACAACAGAGAGGGACAAAGATGGAAGTCAAGAGAAATGTCAGCCACTAGACGCAGGCAAATTTGAAGAAATAGAACTGACAGCACAAATGGTCTACAAAAAACTAAGAAATCTAAACCCTTACAAATCAGAAGGTCCAGATGGCCTACATCCTAGAGTGCTCAAAGAGCTGACACAAGAAATTGCAGTGCCATTGCACTCCATTTTTCTCAAGTCGCTACAAACAGGGAACCTGCCTGATACATGGAAGCAAGCAACATATATACCCGTCTTCAAAAAAAGCAAGCAAATCAGATCCAAGCAATTACAGACCTATCAGTTTAACCTGTATCACATGCAAAATACTAGAATCTTTACTCCACGATAATATATTACAGTACCTACTCGAAAGGAGCCTCATTTCATCCGCACAGTTTGGATTCCTCAAGAAAAGATCAGCAGAAAGCCAGATACTTGTCGCTACAATCGCCTGGAGAAAAAATATGGATAGTAGGATGCAGGTAGATATTTTATGCTTAGATCTCAGAAAAGCCTTTGATAAAGTCTTACAAAGTCAACTTCTTCGAAAACTACAGTCTATCGGTGTTGGCGATACTATTCTAAAGGGGGTCTCAACTTTCTGAAAGGAAGATCTCAGCGAGTGAAACTGGAGGGATATCTTAGCAGCAATGAGACAAAAGTCACAAGTGGAGTGGTTCAAGGTAGTGTTCTGGGGCCTTTACTATTCAATATTTACATAAATGATCTCCCAAATAACATAGTTTAAGAGATACTGCTTTATGTAGATGACACAAAAATCTTTCGCGCAATAACAAGCTTTGAAGATACAGAAATACTACAGCAACACTTAAACAAAATAGCAAAATGGATAAAAAAAAGGAGCATGGAAGTGAATACAGAAAAAAGTCATCACATTTGGCTAGGCCCAAAACACATTTCTCGGCACTACTGCTTTAAAGGACAAAAGATACCTGCAAAAGAAGAAGCTCAAGACTTGGGAGTGACAAAAGACAGCGAGATGACTTTTACCAAGCACTACGAGTCAATCATCTCTAATTCATCACAAGTCTTGGGAATTATTCGAAGAAATTTCTCTTTTACTGACTCAAAACTGTTTTCTATACTCTTCAAATCGTTAGTGAAACAAATGATTGAATACGGTCATACAACAACCAGACCATTTTTTTCAAAAAGACAGCAATGCAATAGAAAAAATTCAAAGGAGGGCTACTAAATTTGTTCCATCACTTAGAGACTTATTATACCAAGACCGTTTGAAAAAACTGTCACACCAAAGCCTTTCATACCAATTTTTGAGAGGAGATCTTATTGAAGTATATAAAATATGCAACAGATACAACGAAAACATCCCTCCAGAAGAGATAATAACATTCAAGAATAATAACCTGAGAGGTTACCTCCGAGTGGAACACACTGCCATCAGACACTGTTAACTCAGATTCAATCCATGCATTTAAGAACAAGATTGACAATCATTATAGTGATAAAGCATTTGATTATTTAAATTTCTGTAGATAGAGGCGCAAGCCTGTTTTTGCAATATATTATTATTATTATTATAAACTGCAAAATGGGCTCATTGGATTGGAAATTGATAGGCCTAGTGCCCTTTTAAATAGTTGAAAGTGATTGGAGGGCAACACCCCCCCCCATCATTTCCCCAAACACTTACATTAAGTCTACTACAAGTGTGTCAGCTCTATTTATAGCTCTGAATTTACAGATAAACATGTTCAGCGTTCTTAGCCAGATTTGTTGGATATCGATAAAAGTAGAAAATTGTTAACTAGCGGAAACCAATTTGGAAATAATATAGAAAAAGTAGAGCTTTGGGTCCAGGATGCTTATATCTGACTATGAAAATTAGATCAGAAGTTGAGAGTTCTTTTCCTTTTTTGAAGTCCAAAGGGATTGGAGACCAACCAGCAGCGTGGGGTGATATTTTCCATGGGTGGGGTATTTTTCTTTTTTTATGGGGGTATACTTTCCGTGGGGGGGCATTTTTCCCGGGGTGTATTCTCCGGGGGAAGTTAACACTGGCCACGGAAAAAGGACAAGGAAAGATAAAAAAGACCACTAATATCTTTAAATGTATCAAACGAGGCATGCTCAATGCCGATAAAAACCAAAAAGGAACAGAAACCTCTGACAAAAAGCAAAAAGGAATTGCATCCCATCAAGCAAAGAAGAGAAGGGGAAAATCGGAATAGCTCGTCAATAAAACTAAAAGGATTTAAAATCTAAACAGCATTAGCCAGGACTCTTATTACCTGGATGGGGTTGGAGTAGCTTAAATACATTTGGGTTGCTTTGTTGTGCGGGAGGGGGTCAATTGTTTTCGGTTTTCTTTTAAAAATAAATAGTGTTTCTTGATTTCTTATCTCTTCTTGCACAGTTTTTGTTGTTCCATTCTTCCGGTTTCGTAATGCTTTCGTTTTTAATCTTTTGGTGTACTGATATAAATGAATGAATAAATCTTATAACGAGTTCAGCTAAAATTGAATATACAAATCAAGTTTAAACCGAAAAAAATATTTTGCTTATGTCTTCAACATTTATAGATTTACATGTGGTAGTCAACACTCTCTCTCTCCCTTCGACAATACTTCATATGCGAAAGCAGCAGGTTATGAGTTCTGTTATTTTGGTAGTGGAAAAACTTAGAGCTGGTGGAAATGTTATCAAACTACTTGTTCCTCATACAATCACCAATCAGCTTCATATTGCCACGGGTTCATGCACATTCACCGACTCTTCATTTATCAATGGTGAAATTCCATCAAAATTGGCATTTGTAAAAAGTGCTAGTGGAATAGGATCATGGACCAGTTGTCCACATAAATTTGGAATGTTTGGAGTTTCATCTCTTGTGTGTAAAGTAAATGGAATTCCGCTCTACTAAGCATGAATTGGCAATACAATCCCTAGATCGAGAATCAAAACTCTTTGAAAATGGTATAATTGATACAGTGGTTACAAAAACTCTTTTTATCATTGTACAAGACTTGTCTGACAATCAAGATATGAGTATTGTACGAATGGGGGGTGTACATTTAGAGTAAACATTTGCCGAACCATTAGCTGAGAGTATCGCATTAACCTCATTAAATCAATAAGAAATTTAATGAGAAATCACTCCCAAAAGCAGTGTTCTACTAGACCTTGAACGATGAACATAAATCAAATAATCAGTATATTTAATATGGATCCATGTGTGTTCAAATAAAACTCCTATTGTCTGTCATCGGACTTCCTTGAAAAAATTCAAAGTATTAACAATAACATTGTCATTGTTAATAGCAGTCCATCAAGAGTGAAAACAGGTCATTGGCTATGCATCTTTCAAACAGCGAAGAATATAGAATTTTCAATCCTCTTCGCCTACCATACACATTGTAAAGCCGAACCATGTACATTCTACAGCCTATACATCAAATATTTTATTGAAAGCAGTGGGAAAACTATTATTCAAAATCAGAAGAAAGTGCAGGATTTAACGACTAAAAGCTGCGATTTTTCTGCAGTATTATATTTCGTTTTCACATCTCATGGCTATACTTACAACGGGTTTCTTAACAATTGTGTTGACAATCTTCCTCTGAATGAATTCATAGTGGAAAATATACTTTCATATCTGTCTAATATTGATTTCAGGGTCATATGAATAGAATGTTCTAAAAATGTTTATAAATTTGTTTATTAAAAAAATGTTTATTTAAATAAAAATAACTTTTTCTCCTCTTTACATTTCTTCTTCTATGCATAGGTGGTGGCCGAGAACAACTAAAGGTGGCAGATCATCTGAATTCACTGTATATTGATCTTGGTGTCCTGCAAAGCTAGGGTCACATTTTCTAGAGTACAGTATAACTTCACTTTTGTAAATTTCATGTTTTTCAATTTGCTTATTTGAAGCAATATCACACATAGCGTTTTCAAATAGTGAATCAAATTCTGCAACAGACAAATAAAAATCAGTAGGTTTAATCATAGTAACCATTGTCTTTACAATGATGAGGTAAAAACCAAATTCTTTTATAATTCAAAGAGTTGAATCGTAGACCTGATTCTTCGTCCTGAAATAACTTAAAACCACGATGACAACATTCTCTTAGAAATAAACTAAAATATCGTTTAAGATTCTTTCCAATCGTACCAGGATAGGTATTCTTCTACTGATCACATTTATCACAGTGACAAATGGAGCGTAGGCGTCCTCTGGGGGTGAGTGACAAATCTCTTCAAGACGGGAATTACAGTCTTTAATTTGTATTGCATTTGTTCTATGCAATTTATACGGGTTACAAAATCTACGATTTTCATCATACTCGTCAATAATTGTAGAATTCTCACATGATGACCAGCCGAACAGTGTATACATGCATAGTGGCTGTGTTTAAAACATTTTTCAAGTGTTAACAATCTCACAGCCAAAATGAAACTGACATACGATCGATAAATTGAGAGAGAGAGAGAGAGAGAGAGAGAGGAGTAATCGAAAGACATCATACAACCTGTTTGAACAGGATCTTCTAAATTTTTTATTTATTATTATCATGAAAAATAATTTAGATAGGGTCTTAAATTTCTAAGGTAGTGTTCAAGAGCAAATCCACAATATCATTTTATTTTGTTTCAACCAATATTTCACTAAATTGTGCAAAGAAGTTTTGATTACAAAATTAAAGTTTCATACAATAGTTCAAAGATTAAGAGACATTCCTTATTATATCATTAGGCATTCCTTGAGAATATATTTTCCTTTGAAGAGATAACTCCAGAAAATCCTCTTCAGAATCAAACATTTTTCCATAATCACAAGACTCCATATAATTTTTTTGTTTCTCAAATCCATCCATTTTTCAATCTTAACAATCTCACAACTGACTTCAGACTAACTATGATTCTTTTTACTTCAAGAATATTCGGTAACCTACTATAAAATATCTAACAAGAAAAGAAAAACATTTTGGATTTAGAAACATTTTTATTATATATAATTATAACAATAATAAATATTTCACTATTGTAATTAAAGCAGCTTGAAATCTATTTATATGCAGTATATCAAGTTTTCCTACAAAGCATAACTGTACCTCCAATTTGAATTTGCTCAAGGATATCACACATCTTGCATACATATCATCCCATTCAAGGCTTAGTCGAGATCCTCTTGCAATTTCTACTGCTACATTTGGTTCTCTCGTCTCTGCATCATTGCTGCTACCAGCTCGATTATCAACTTCCAATAGTCTAAACAAAGCACTTATTTTTGTGAATATATATCTTGTCAAATAAATGAGTATAATCAAACTGTTCTCTTGCTGATTTCTATTCTCTTACTAATATGAATTACATTGAAAATCAGTCCTTATATTGAATCTGGTTCTTATGGATGGTTGCTAGGGCCTCATAGCTTTGGTATCATGTAGGCACTAATGATGAATAAATTCAATGTAATCAATATCTACTGACATGATTTCCTCCCTCAGGGGTCTTACATCTATAGTATAGCATTTGGTCAGAATATAACTTGTTCTGGTCGGTTTATATGGTGTAGCCTACATATCGTTGTTCGTCTTGCGTACATTTATGCTATACTGCATATAGGGGGTTAGAGGCCCCCTAAAAATATCGGTGTCGATAATAGGTTTCCTTATTTGATATCAACCTTTGGTCTGATATATCAATATATAAAAATCGCCAAACACTATCCAGAGTATAACTTACAACCCTTGACCTAAGGGCTGTGGAAGGGGGGGGGGGGTCATCCTCAACGGCATAATTTCAAGACATTTTGACTACGTTGAACAAAATGGCTATCTCAAAATGTTGATCGGAAGTGTTTTAGGAAATGATGGGCGTAGAGGGGGGGGGGCATTTGTCCTCAGATAAATTTCTATTATTAAAAAGGGCCCTAGTTCTCTCAATTTCCAATCGAATGGGCCCATTTTGACCTTCTCCCACAACACGTTCTATAAAACACTCCCATGCCCCCCGCGCAACCCTTCCCCCCCGTGCTCTGAGGGCTGGGGCGGGGGGAGGGATTCCATCCTTAAAGACATAATTTCCAAACCTCTCAACTAAGTTGAACAAAATAGCTATATCAAAATTTTGATCGGACCTGTTTGGGAAAATGGTGGGCATTCGGGAGGGGGGCATTTGCCCTCCAATCACTTTAGACTATTAAAAGGGCACTAGCCCTCTCAATTTACAATAGAACGAGCCCTTTTTTAAGTTTCAACAACAACACTTTCTATAAAACCTTATATGCCCCAAGGCTTAACTTACAACTCTCTCCCTGACGGCTGTGGGGCGTTGTCATCCTCAAAGACATAATTTTCCGACCTTTCAACTACGTTTAAGAAAATGGTTATCTCAAAATTTCGATCAGAAGTGTTTGAGGAAATGCTGGGCTTGGGAGGAAGGTTAGTGACCCTCCAGTGACTTTTGACTATTAAAAAGGGCACTAGTCTTCTAAACTTCAAATCGAATGAACCCTTTTCGAAGTTTCTACAACAACTCCTTCTATACGAAGTACCATGGCCTAAAAAAAGTGCAAATATCGTTCTTTACTCAGGCAGCGCTATCGTGCTGCCTATAATTTCCTATTACATCGGGGCTAAACGGTAAGGGTGATGGTGTATAAAGTTAGTATGGAGCCTGTACCCACTCCAACATCTTTCATGCACTGCAAAGAATTTGTTTTTACATTTCTTTTATCATGTAAAATTAATGACAAATTCTTTTTTCCACAAGACTGGGTAAAAGCCTATATTTTATTTATTGTTCTATAATCATTTTTAACTCTTATTTGTTTTCAAATTTTATTCCAAAGAATTTTTTTCAGATTTTTATGATTAAATCTTTCATATTTTTGTTGCTTTTGACTCTATTAAAAAATTAATGATAACTCGCCCAAGACATTGACCTAAAGCTTAGAAAATTCTGCTTTTTAGCTACGAAGCTAAAATACTTGCATTTGAATATCCTTTGATACTTCAATGTGAATTGGTATGCTATATTCCCTTCTTCAAAAATTCCTTCTACAAATTCTTTTCATTTAATGTCAAATTTTTATTTTATTTTGAAGCGATTTTTTTTCATGCCTAGAGCAATTAACACATCTATTCATATAACAAATCCCTTCATTCTTTTTTTCAAAACTCTACATTTCTTCTATGTAGTTTTACAATTTGAAAGCATAAAGGCTTCACACTAAAAGAATCTTAATTTTATATTTCAATATTTTACCTTCCCTGTCTTTCCTTAGATTTTAAATGATTTTATTTAAAAGGTTCTGATGGTGCCTTCGACGCAAAAACCCTCTATTTTATGCCCCTCCACATATCTTTATGCACTTAATGTATTTCATATTTTTTTTCCAGTTTATTTTGTCTTTCTTTCAAGGGCAATTTTAGTTTAATAGCAACGAAACCTGATATTTGCGCAGTCCTGCTACAATCTTGTTGGCTCTTATGAATTTACATCTTTCTTTCGAGTGAAATTTTATTTAATACTAGCGAAAGTGAATTCTACCGACAACATGAGACATCTACCCACAACCCTACTTTAATCCAACTATCTTTAATTTGTTTTATATTTTCTTTACCTAAGCATTCGAAGAGCAATTAAAACTCCTATTTATCTGGCAAATCTTTTGATGTTTCAAAAATGATATTCTATTTTCTTTTTGTTATCAAAATTCCCCATTTATTCAATCTAATTTTACCATTGCACAAGACAAAGGCTTCAGATCTAAAGAATAATAATAAAATTTACCTTTGATATTTTAGTATTTTTTCCTTTCATTTCTTCCTTTAGATTATATTTGAGTTTTTTAGAGACAGAGTAAGGACACATAAAGTCCCGGTGAATTCCGTCCCCCCGACAATAAGAAAAAGTCATGCTTTTAAATACTGCTTTCCCATTCTAATTGCACCCTCCCACTCCACATCTTTTTATTCACTTTAAACGTTTTTTTACATTTTCTTTCAAGGCTAATTTTATCTTTATTTTCGGCACGATTTTGTTTAAATGGTATTTGCCTACACCCCTACTACAATCTAATCACCTTTTATTTATTTCATGGTTTATTTCAAGCCCAATTTTATCTTTCTTCCGAGTCCGATTTTATTCAAATACTAATGACAATCTAATCTAACCTTTCAAAAAGGGCGGTTATACATCCTCACTGCTCAATTCCATATTTTTGAAACCCGGAAAAAAAAAAACCAAAAATTTTTAAACTCCTTATGGCAAGATTGATTCCTCTCGAGTTGTTAGGATAGCACACACGACTCTTCAGGCAATACGGGACAATTGACAACGGGTGAGTCATCCTTCATATATCAACATGCCTTATAATCAACAAATTATCACCCCACACATATATAAATCAGGTTGAAGATCATAAAAATAGAACTTAAGACACCACAATCCACTAAAGAAATCTAATATGGCCAAAATTAACCCTCCCCAGTCAATAAGGGAAACTCAACAACGGAAAATTCAACAGCGCGACAGCAACGTACAATTTTTTCCAAAAGTCCAAAATTAGTCAAATTGTTTTCACAATCTGACAACATTGCAAATTTAAAGAATCTTGACAAATTTAACCCTTCACCAATAGCGGCTTTAGGTCTCATAATCTGGTGGTCGGGAGGTACCTTAATAGGAGTGTAAAAATATAAAATAACCGGACTTTAAGGTCAGACGTAAAAAAAAACTAGGGCGGGGGAGCAGCCAACTTCACTCTTCAGGCCTAGAAGCACCACTGCCCTTCGCATTTGAAGAATAACCTCTTTCTTTTACAATCCTTATTTCGTTTTGCGACAACAAATCGTTCCTGAACAAATTTCACTTTTTTTCCTCCAAACCCTTTGAATTTCCACTTGTGCTTATAACTAAGCCCTTTATATTTTAAGAATCTGAGCAAATTAAAATTTTGTTTCTTCTAAAAGTTTGAATTTTCAGATTTATAGCTGAAACTTTCACATTTCAAAAAATAGAGTTGTTCAAAATTCCACATTTACCAAGATATTTCCAAAATTAGACAATGCAAAGCCATCACAATTTCAGAATGGTAACATGTGTCACCTTTCATATTTTAAGAATAACACTTTTTTTCCAAATTTCATGATTCTTGTTTAATTTTTTGATAACGAAACTCTTCCCAATCCAAAATCTCAAAAAAATTTTCATTTTCTTTTTTATATACCTTTGAATTTTTGAATTTATCACAAAATCCCTTCTGATTTCAAGAATTAAAGCTTGTTTTTCAATATTAATCAATTCATCAAGTTATTTTCACAATCTGGCAAAACAGATTTTTCGCATTTATGGAATGTCAACAAATTTTACCCTTCATATTTCAAGAATAATATTTTTTTTCACCATTTTTATTTTGTTTTTTTGACAACAAAACCCTTCCCTATCGAAGAACCACAACAAATTTCACTTTTTCACACTTCTAAGGACTTTGAACTTCCATATTTTTATAACTAATCTCTTCATATTTTAAGAGTCTTAACACATTTATTGAATTCACTTCACTAACAATAAAGTCTGTTTGAGATAATAATTATAAATTTATCAATTAAAACAGTCGTTCAGACAAAATCGTGCAGATGACTTTTTTCATTTTTTCTTTACTTATCGTATTTTTCTCCTTCTATATAGAGGTCTTTATTGTCAACAACCAGAGATGGTAAATTATCTGATTAACAATATACTCGTCTTGTAATGAAAAATAGGTTCATATTTTTTAGAGTAGAGCACTGTTTTCACCTTATTATTTCTTTCTGCGTAATCAATGAGACTTTTTTAATTCATTTGTTTGAATTGTTTATTTAAACTAATGTCGCTCACCAGAGATGCCAAAAATTCATCACTATCCCTAACTGCCAAATAAAAATTTGTTTCCCACTACCATGACAGCAGTGACGCAGAACCCACACTAGTCTTTAGAAAATGAAGTTTTATTTTTAGAGAAATCCATTTTATTCTTTGAAGTGAAGTTTCACATTAGCGAATCTTTTCGGCTCTTTTATGATTACTTATTTAACCCTCATAACGGGGTGGCGTTGAGAGCGTCGTCAGCCTTCTCCACGAGGGGCGGATATAGCCAAATTCCAACTTGGTCCAGGAAATTTCCTAGACAGTCACTCAGCCGGAACTTGGATTTTCCTCTTGGACGGTTCCAGTCGCTACTGGTTGGTTCAAAGTCATAAAGAATCTAAGCCAGAGTGTCAGCAGGCAATCGGAAAAGATGTTCAAACCAACGTAGTGTACGCTCGACAACCAGGTGTGACAAAGGTGACTGGGAAGTCATATTTCATAGGTAGTTGTTGCTGACAAAGTCTGTCTATCGGATTCCCTCGATTGTCCAAAACCACTTAGATTGAAGAGTGTTGAGACGGCGCCGGACAGCTGCAGGTGCAGGCCGACTTTCAGCTCCATATAGCAGGATCGAATAGACGGACCCTCCAAGGATCTCCATTTTGGTGGTACGTTTGATCGTTGGCTTCTTCCAAATATGGCTCAGTGAACCGAAGACGGCACAGGCCTTGGCCGTGCGGGCAGCCACTTCAAGGTCGATGCAGCCATCCGATGATATAATAGACAAACCAAGAAAAATGAATTGGTCAACCACTTCGATTTGGTTTCCGGCAACAAAGTAATTAGAATTGTCGGCGTCAGACTTTGGCTGCACTACCATGACCTTCGTCTTTTTCCAGTTAATGAATAGTCCTGTCGTGACAGCATCACCCAGAAGCGTCTTTAGGGCCACAAGCAGCTGTGACTTGGAGTTGATGACTAGAGCTTTTATGCATTTTAATGAAGTAGGTTTCGAATGAAGAAATAATACAACAACTTTAGTGCACATTAGCCTGATGGAACTAGATTGACATTAGCAAATGTAATCGCAATAATTTCGAGAGATTTTGCTACTCTATTTATTTTTCAATGCTGTAATAATAAAAGAGAAATTACTTAAAACATGCTTTCAGTAAAGCGCAAATGACAATCGCGCTATAATGGGAGCACAAGGGAGAAAATCTCCCATTTGATATATCTAATACTTTCTGTTTGTTTTGAGTTTGAGTGGAATATCAATTTCATTTTTCGTACATTCTAACTTAATTATTGGTTTCATTTTTTACAAAGTCTAATATAAATATCGTCTTCTTTTTACTTTAATATCTGTCTTATAGTATCTGTTTTCTTTTTAATTATAATTGGGGTACAGCAAAGAAGACTCCGTCGTTAATTTATATTATAATTTCTGTTCATTTTGAGTGTCAGTTAAATATTAATTTTATTTTATGTAATATAGAAGTTCATTACGTATTTAATTTTTAACAAGATGTTTCTTTAAAATTTTAGTTGATTATTCATTATAGCGTTTGTTATCTTTTTTACTCTGCTGAAGACATATTTTCACTCTTTACTTTTGCTAATAAAAACTTATTTTTTTAAATTTAATTTAGGAAATGGTGAAAAATAACTAAACGCTTCATTAAAACCCTTAAGCTCGCCTGAGGCTTAAATTACTTCTGAACTCGAAAAAGATTAATATATATTAAACAAATGTTGAATGTACCACCCCTTCCTGAAACCAGAGTCATACAAGGATGCTCAATCTGCGTCATAGGAGGGCCAAAAGTAGGGCCCTTTCTCCCTCTAGCAATACCACTTACAACTGCGCACAAATCTAGCCTCATTGTACCTCTTTTAGCTCATGATTAACAAGCTAAATGATTGAATGTTAATCATTCGGATCACAGCAGGACCTAGGCCCACAGTGTAGACGCCCTAGGGCCTGTGCCCCCTTCATCACCCCTCCCGACCAGCTCCGCAGTAATAAGTACGCTGTACGTCTTTGAACTCAAGATCATCAAGAATCAATAAAAATTAAAATCGCAATCTGACTTTCAAAAATCAAAGCAAATTGACTACATATTTTGCAAATACTATTTGATTTTCAAAGAATATTCAAGGTTTTTCAAAGAAACTTCAAGGTTTTTGAAGTTACAAATCTGAGGCTAATGCAGTAACTTACAAGTCTCAAATCAAAAGTGACTAAGTGCTTATTTCACAAATGATATTTGACTTTCTTCAAAGTTCTGCTCTTATCTCAGGGACAGGGGCACAAAATTATGCCAACAGCCTTAAAACACGAATAATATAAGTTGTACAAGATGTTAGACATTAAAAGATTGGACTTTATTTTGAATGAAGAGATGAAACCAATAACGAGAAGAAATTACAAAGAATAAAGAAGCCAAGCATAAGATGAACAGAAACTCATGAATAAGGTTGATCTAGCTGTCTCTCAAACCCCCAAAACACCAGAACCTCTTCCGTGTTGTACTGAAAAAATATCTTCAACGGTTTTCTTTTTTATTGAAACTTAAAAACACCAAATGTTGCTAAAACTTCCCAGAATTTGTTTTTTCGATACGAGTGTTATTGCAACAATCAATTTCCTTTTAATAGCCAAAATCACGATAGATATTTATTGTTGACTTCATTCATTAAAATACATTCCTTTCAAACGTATAGGAAATCTGGATAAACAAAACTGTTAATTCAGCTATTTATTTGGTTTTCAGTCAATCGCTAATGGCATTCATACCTTATGGAGAGTTATTATAATTTGAAATCGAAAATTAAAAATTTTCCTGTAAGCAACTAAATACAATGTTCACAAGATTTTAACTTGATGAGAAATTAATACTGATCATTCTTGCAATTAGTAAAGGATGAATAAAATCACACGAAGAAGCTAAAAACATTGTCAGTAGGGACTTTAAGCTACGGCATCGTCAGTACGTAGACTGCTTGTCTACATACTCAAGTTACTAGGTAAAAATCAAGTTACTAGGTAAAAAAAAACTTACGCCACATACTATTTAGACCACCCAAAAATTCAAGCATAACGATTTCACAGGTTCAAAACTAAATGAAAAATGACCACACAGGTGTATGGATGATGTGAAAATTTCAGACATAACTAATCGATTCAGTGAAGGGAAGAGTCTTTGCTATAGGAATTTTGTTGGACTTCCTGGGATAAGTTGGCCCTAAGACAGCACTGGAATATAGCAAATGTTTTAGACTTTAATCAATTCAAATTATTACCGAAATTCATCAATTTCAAAAATCCAGCCATTTGATTCATTAGTACCAATCTTATTAAAAATCAAACTAGCGTACATAATGTGTCCTGATTTCGAACGACCGATATTTGAAAATGTAAGAGGGTCCATTACCTTTGTATTTAAAATACTGAATTACAATTCCTAATATGCACTTAAAAAGGGAAAAACACCAAAACTGGAGAAAATATAAATATTGAGGTTACAACTAAATTTATTTTTGGCGTTATAAAAATTAGTATTTACAGTATACAAGATGTTGCCATTGCAATGTCTGGTTTTGAAGTTTATTTTCCTGGTTTAGCTCTGTCACCTTTCTTGGAATTTGGTGGTCGACCAGCACGCTTCCCACTATAGCTGGAGTTGTCTTTCGAAGGTTTGGAGGTAAGAAATGGATCTATAAGGGACTGAAAAGAAAAAGAAACATTTCTAAGAAAAGTTTCAAGATCGTTAAAACTCGAAGTGAAGATTCCATAAAGATCCCCATAAACATTGCTTAATAATTTCACAATGCAAACTACAAAACCTCCAGGATGGAACACCCCACCAAACTCAGTGTGGCAAGCATCATATCACTATAGGACGCTTCCATGCTTTCTTTTATTATCCTGGTTAAAATATTTATCTTTAAATTTTGAGCCGATGTTTGGCAGGTTAATTGGAGTACAGCACATATCCGTTTTGTTGCTCAAAAAGGACATTAGATTTCCAAACTTGCCATAGAATCAGCCTCCTTTACAACACAAGATTGTCCATTCCATACAAGAAAAAAAGACATTGGTTGTGCCATTCGTTATTTGGTCTATTCTGTTACGCTATTTATTCGCTGTATATTCTATTACCTTTGATTTGAATATATATATATATATATATATATATATATATATATATATATATATATATATATATATATATATATATATATATATATATATATATATATATATATATATATATATATATATATATATATATATATATATATATATATATAATTTCGTTAAACGTTGGCCGAGATGTTCATTTCTCAGACACCTCAATAGGCTTCCCCACAGTTAAACAAAAATTTATTCATATCTTTTGCATATTTTATTACAGTGTAAAGAGAAAGAAAAACATCCAAAAAAAGCATGTTCTGTTTCACAGGAAATATTTGAATTTCCATTAAACGTTTCTGACTTTTTCTATGCAAGACTGAAAAGACTATGAAATACGGAAATAGGCTATTCCTCTAATTTTCCAGGTTGCCAGAAGATCACAATCTCATTTTACGACGTTTAGCTAAATTTAACTAAACTATTTTGTTAAATTTAACTAAAATAATTTAACTAAAATAAAAATCCGTTCTTCATACGTTTTGAACAGCAGATAGTGTAATAGGTTTAGTTAAACTAAGAACACTTTTTTTCGCTGAAAAACCAATACTATTACAAGTTTTGTGTTTTTTGGCCCTGAAATGAAAAGATTTACTTTGTTTCGTTCTCAACAGTTCATTTTGGGTTGTAGTACCGCCTTTTCAGAATTCCAATATTTTCATAGTTCTTCTACACTAAGACTACATTTTTCATTAGCATTACAAGTAAGCCTATTCTAGAAAATAAAAAGAAACAACGCTGAGAATCCGAAAACGGTATCAATTTCAATTTTAATACCACGTCTAATGCTACCCAGTATTGTTTTTCTTTGCTCTTGATTACAAAAAACAGGTAAATTCATAATCACACCGAAAATAAACGCAATACTAACAAACAGGCAGCATTTTGGGAATCATGGTATTTTTTTTAACTCATTTCAACCATAACACCATTTATGAGGGTTATTCCACTTCAAATTGCCCATAAAGGAAAGACGGGTGAATATAAACAACTAACAACTAATTACTCCTCTAATTTGATGATTGATGGCCTTGTCATATCTGTGAACAAGCTTTGCAATATCCTTTTCATAAAATGTCACCGCCCATGATTTGAATTGACCTTTGACGGTTTCTTTGAGCTCATCTTCAATTTGGAAGTGCTCCTCTCACCCTAGCCTCAACCCCTTCTCTAATCTAGAAAAATGACAGGTGATAAGATCTGTGTTCAATTTAACACACCTGGAAAGAAACAAAAGTCACAAGACTTTATGCAAATAAATTCCCAAAGCAAAGTAAAAAAAGGCCAACTTATGCAAACGTCATTCAGCAGCAAGATATTAGCAACAGTTTTTTGGGAAGATGTATATTGCGCGTGGAGTCGATGCAGCCGAGAGCAGCTACTGCTACAGATCTTATTCTGAAAGTTTACAACGCCTAACAAAACGGTGAGCTAACAGAACGGAAGAGGAGGCATACTGACTTCAGGTATTATTCTTATCCCTG
This sequence comes from Artemia sp. Qi Xiang Cuo, assembly GCF_049724085.1. Taxonomy (NCBI): domain Eukaryota; kingdom Metazoa; phylum Arthropoda; class Branchiopoda; order Anostraca; family Artemiidae; genus Artemia; species Artemia sp. Qi Xiang Cuo. The sequence goes on along the minus strand of NC_142801.1, from coordinate 32,545,010 downwards.
ATAACGTCCTTCCTCACAATGAGCAATTTAAATGGGGTATTTTCTAAAACCCACCACATAGTTTTGAATTATTGCCCAGTGACTTCCCCCTAGCCCCTGAATCGTTTTTTTCCTGAGGGGGGGGGGGGGGGGTCATGCTTCCCAACTGACAACCAAATTAAAGAAATCTTCACAATTCACTTGAAATCATACAATGCTCACTCACAGATAAAGCAAAAACCCAATCTTCAAGACGGTTATGCAGAAAAATAACCTCTATGGTACATTGCTTTTGGCAATAAGATTTTTTTTTCTATAACTACCCGTCTTTCCTTTACAACTAATCGAAGATTGAAAAGAAAAAAAAACAATTGTGTTTCTGATACAAATATGTCATTATATAGAATAAAATAAACTAAAAAATGTTATATTACAAAGAAACGAGAGAGTGACGCTAAAAAGGTGCTTTAGCGAGATACGATACAAAGGACCATCATTTTTGGACTCACCGCATCCATTTCGCCTACAGTACTTCTATTAAACTTAAAATGTAGTCTTATTTTAAAGCATAACCCATGGCAAAACCATTTTTTTTAAAGCAAAAAAAAAAGAAAGAAATGCAACATAATCAAACACGGTACGAAGATTGGGCATTGTGTTTGAGCTTACTAAGTAAGTTTCTACCATGATAAGCTACTTTCGAAGGTGCTTTTAGGGGAGGGACGGAGGGGGCACTTACCCCAGGCGCAGCTGAAATTTTATGGGTGCAAAACTTCAAATAAATAATCTAACAGTAGTAATCATTTTATAATGTTTGAAGTTTTATTTTTATGAAAATAAAGTAGAAAGGGCAGTAAATAAATGAAAACAATTATTAAATTACTAAATAATTAATAAAATAAAAATAAATAAAAAATTTAAGTTATTTAAATAATAATAATTAAAATATATAATTTTATTAATTAATGGAAACATTGTTCATATTTGGCCTGAAAATTTTGTCGGTGAGAGGGGAGAGCCCATAATCAAGATTTTGCCCTGGGCACAAGAGAGACTAGAACCGCCACTGGCTAATTTATTGCTGACCGCAAAACCAGAAGGGTTAGCACCGTAAATCAAGCTCTACCTCCTGAAACAAATTTTGCTCTAGTATTTATGTATAAATTAATTGCCCATCCTAAATTTAAAATACAACACTGATGGAGTATAAATAAAGAAAATGAAAAAAAAAAAAATTCTGACAAATACAAACAGAACCCAAACAGAGAAGAACAGACAAGAAGAAAAAAAAAATTACAAATAGGGGCAATTGTATGTAAGAACAAACATATTATCAAGGACGGAGAATTCAGAGGTGCTTTCATCAATACTCTGCCTCCGGTATGTCTTATTTCTTTTGTGCACCGCGGACACTGGACTTGCAACTCCATACCGCAAGAATAGTGAACTGTTATTAGGCCAGAGAGGCAGCCTTAGCAAATATTTCGCATACTTGTAGAAACACTTCCGTATATCCCTAATATCTGAAGCAGTAAGAAGAGACCAAAATGGTGCAAGGGCAAGTAGATGCGGAACAGCAAATGCATTATAAACGCTAGCGAGGATACGTCGGTCAAATTTAAACTTTAACGCAACTATTGAACCATACATAGTCTTAGCTTTTCAGGCAAAAAAAATCTATCAAAAGTTGACAAGTGGCCAAAAGATCTGTCCCAATCGGTACACCAAGAAATGTCCGTGTATATTGTGCTTTCATATAAAGTTCACCTAACTGAACATTTTTTGGGCAATCTGAACAGTGATTGAACACAAGGAACTCAGTCTTACACTCATTAAATCGAAGACCTATACGTTTATACTCCCTATCGAGAATTCCAAAATTTTCCTCAATTCCAAAGGCTGTTGTACTAATATCAAGGATGTCATCAGCATAGTTAGAATACCAAAAATAGTTAGTTAGAATAGCAAAACATGAATACCATTAAATATACATGTGGTTAGAACTTTCTGTTGTGGCACAATGACAGTATTATTAAACAGGGGGGGGGGGGAAGTAACAGCGCCAGGTATAATGCCCTTTTTTACTGAATTGAAGGAGTGAGTTCCAGCGTACTAGGTGAGATGGTAACCCTAACTCTAGTATATAGTTTCTTAGGCTTATCACGTATCGATTTGATGATAGAAATGCTAAATCCGCGCTTATAAGCAGTCAATAAGATATGTGGATGTATACCCGTGTCAAAAGCTCTAGATACGTCTAACCCAGGACAATATAATGCCTGATTATTCTCATGAGCATGTACAAGTAAATTAGCAATCAAATGGTGAGCATGGTCGCGGCCTACTCCTTTCTTGAAGCCGGATTGGTTATCCGGTGTATAAAACTTAACAGATATCTCGTCAATAATTAGTAACTCAAAAACTTTGCATAGAACCGGTGACACCGTAATTGGTCTAAAAGAAGAACATTGGTCCTTGGGCTTTCCCCATTTTAATATCGGGGTTATTACTCCAGTACTAAACAAATCAGGAACTATACCACAACAAAATATTATCTGAAAGAGTAAGGTCAGATGCTCAATCAGGAGAGGGGACCCACATCTTAAATGCTCTGCACAGAGACCATCAACACCACGAGAAGTTTTCTTTTGTAGCTTAGAAATGCACTCAGTAACCGCAGATCGAGTAACAATAAAACTGATCTCATTAATTGATTGGCCTAAGCAACCATCAAGCTCCCTTTCATATTAGTTTGACAAGGATGGATCAGGCTCGGAAAATTCACTTTTAAAGTAACCATACCACTGGTCAGTGTTAATTTTGAAAGCATTATAGGCTTTTGAATTATCTCTTTTGAGCAGTTTCCATACGAAATTAGGTTCACTTGTGGCTTTACTTAATAGTTCAGCTACTGATTTAGCCTGGTGTTGCCTAAGTACTTTCGCAAAATGTCGCTTTGTTTTCAGACGAATTTCATTTATCAGGCCTTTCAGTGGCGAACCACAATCCTTCCAGACATGAAACCAGAATTTCTATTTAGCACAAGAATCAACAAGGTCAGGGTTACCTGACCAACCATGCTTCTCAGTTCCAAGACATACTCTTCGTATGGGTAAACTAGCACGCTCGACAGAGCGTAGAGCGTGAAAAATGCACAGTAAATATTCAGCAATATTTGCTTCTCTGCAAAGGTTAATAGTTTTTTTGGGGGAAAGTAGATAAAACTGCACTTTGATCTTTTTCAAAATAGGATCACTAGCAGCCCAGAACATAAACGTATATGCACGAGCCCAGTCAGTGGTTTCATGCCATTTACTATCATTATCTGGACTTAGACCATTCGGCGCAATAAGTTAAACAGGGAATATATTACTGATAGGCATATGGTCCGAGACTTGGAAAATGGAGATAAGTGAGGATCCTGAATCTGGTTTTACATTCGCGGAACACATGAAGAAGTCCAGAGAAGAGGTACTGACAGAGTCATAGATATATGTGAAACATTGGGTATTCTCGACCGCCAAGAGCTGAGGGCACACACTATTCAGAATATTAGCACGACTGCTACTGTCGTCAAAAAGGTTACAGTTCATATCACCAGCAAGGATTACTGCTAGGTTTTGCAGTTCACAATCAGACACAAAGGAACTGACTTGGCGGCATGCTAGATCAAATTGTCAGTCTGATGTACCATTACGGTTATCGGTGGGTAAATACTCTGAGACCACCACCTAATTCTGAATTTTGACTGCCGTAAAATAGTCACTGTCGCGAAAGTGTTCGGGCATGAGGACGTTTCTAGCAAGAATAGCAGTACCTCCACTCGGCCGACCAGCCCCGGAGTGTCTAGCGGCATGACTTATTACAGCAGTAGAAGCAGTCTTGCTCAATAAACATAGACTGTCGGCAGTGAGAAGGTGCTCTTATAGACAGAGAACATCATTCGTGTCACATAGAGTTTGGATTATGGGTAATTTCACTGAGACGCCTCCATTAATATTCCATGATATAACGGGTAGATCAGTGCTCATTTTAGGGGATTCATAAGTTTCATGTGACAGGACATTTGTAGCTGTAACAAGGATGGTCAGCTTGGTTGCACAGCGCACACTTCATTTTATTTTGACAGGGGGTTTCCAGCTTATTCGAATGTCCTATCTGCACACAACGCGAACAGCGAGTAAAAGCTTTAGAGTGCTGGGCAATATGTCCCAAAGCTTGGCAGTTGTAGAAGCAAGGAGGGAGAGGGAGAAACTTATCAATGCAGATTCGCTCGTACTCGATTATCACTGACGAGGACATGGCTGTTAATAAGTCTTGTGGGCGAGAGACCCGAAGCTTGTAGGAAACGATTCTAGTGCTCAGTTTTTTAAAACCCACAAAGAAACAAAAATCACGCCGGAGGGGGGGGGGGTATTTGGAGCCCCATAGTCCCGTTGCCCAACCTTATACGATGTGCCTTTACAATTTACCAATATTTTTGCCTGTTTAGCAAAATGAATGCCTCCACCAAGATCTGAGGACCTCTCTTCTCCTGAGATATATTTCTGCACAAGTGCCTCTGCCTCATGCAGGAATCTTCAAGCATTGTTATATTTAACTTTTTTTTTACAATTAGCTAAGCGGAACAATCCGTTTAGTCTCCTGTTACCCAGTGTATCATGTCTTCAAAGTTTATAATATATTTAATAATTTGCAATTATGATTTTTTTAAAGCATGATTTTTAGTATTCTGAAAATAATCCAAGCATGAAAAGAACAGAAGTAAGGGAGAAGTAGAAATTAGTATAGAGAAAGAGACACTTTTATCCAGCAAGTTGTTTAACACTAAACGGTCATGTATATTTTACCACTGATGGGAAGATTGTCCAATTGAATGTCATAAGTTTTCGGTCGTTTTTTCTTTGGCGATGAATTTTCTTTAGAGTCGCCACTCTTTCGTCCCGTTTCTAAAGAATCAAGGCCTTATATGCCCCATGTATATTCAGGTTCTTCAAATTCCGGTGCAACTGGTAAGAAGAGAAGTTGTTCTTTCCTATATTCCTCCTCATCAGAAGAATAGCTAGCAGCAATTGGTTCAATGCTCGTTACATCCACCTAAAAATACAAATGTTTACAACAAAACTAGTGGTCGAATCAAAGTTCAAATTAAATACATCTAATGATTTCATAAATTATTGACAATAACTTTATGCAGAGCGATTTCAATCAGGATCACAATACTTTTTGGTTGAGATGGGGATTCTTCAAGAGAGCAAAGTAAAGGCAAACCATATGGAAACTATCGCAGATTACAGTGGTAACGAACTGTAAGTAAAAAGTGAGACGGCTCAACAGCCGTGTGGTTGAGATGGGGTTGATACTTTTTGGTTGAGATGGGGATTTTCCAAGGGAGCAAAGTAAAGGCGAATCATATAGAAAATATCGCAGATTCAAGAAAGAATCCCTAAATCTTCATCTTACGACGATAGGCAAACTCTTGAGACTCAGTCCACTCCCTACACACAACCTTGAAATATACATTAGTGTTTAAAATCATCACGAATTTTAGTAACTTTTAAAAAGAGCTACAAAAATTAACTTAGACGGTTGGTACCGCAATCGAAGTGGAATACCTCTAATTTCACGAATAGAATAATGCAAAAAATCTATAATTTGTGAACAACACCTCAATATCTTCATCCTGCTTTTTCTTATCAGGCGTACTAGATCTATCTTCATCTTCCAGATCAAATTCAGATTCTCTTTCTTCATATTCAACATTTTCATCGAGCTCTTTAAAATCAGGGGCAAAAGCAGACCAATTCTCGACCAGAGTTAGAGACCAGATTGAAACTACACCACTAGCAACCGAAGCTATTATTGGACGCAAAGGATGCCACTAAAAAAAAGTAAGAAATTCACAAGAGAGAATACATGAAATCGAAGGAGTAAGGGAGCTAAAAGGGTAAGACAAGGGGTGCCAACACCATGAGCCACCCTTCACCAGTGACGACCGAAGGCGCATATTAAACAAATATATTTTGACATTCTTAAGATTTACGATGCTTTCTCCAAAAGAGTAGAAAGAACATTAAAACTTTCCCCTCAAAAATGGATGCAGACTTGTATTCATTCCTATGAAAAAATATCGTTAGAACCACTTTGATTCGATAAAAATAAGGTAAGCGAGAGTTTTAGTACTTCAAGAAAACTTAAACGCATTTTACCTGGTTCAATGACAACCTATTCTGAAACCACTTCCAAAGACGCACGATAAGGCTAGTCTACGTTCACTCTATATTATTTAGTGTGAATCTTTAATTTGTCTCTAGCTCCACAAAAGCCTTCTGAAGACCCTTAGTTATATTTTCAGTTTCAGTTCGGATCAGTCAAGTTATTACCTTTGGACCTTAAGCAATATTCAAATTCCTTTCCCTCTCTCGGTAAAGTCAGATCTCTGTCTTTTGACCACGTGTCGTGTTGTTTGGAATAGTTAGCCTAAACTGACTCGAGGATTTCACACCTTTAAAAGGATGATAAAAAAATTATTGGTTTCAGTTTCATTTCTTTTATTCCTTCAATAGTTTTTTATGTCCCTCTCTCCTCCAACTCAATTTACAGTATCAATATTTAAATGTCTTTTTTCTCACTTCTCTACACGGGCAAATTCTGTACTAGATTTGTTTTTTCTTACTGTACAACATAGGCTATTAAGCCTTTTAGGGGATGTTTGTGTTAATTTAACATTTAGTACCATCTAATATTACTGCGCACAAATTTATTTGTTCATTTATCACGATTCTAAGAAAATCCTAAATCTGCTAGGTTCTCAAATGCAATTGTGATGAATGGTTGTACTGTTAATACGAATAGTAAAATAAGTGATAATTTTCAGAGTCCTACCAAAACTTCTTTGCGTTCTTTACGGAAATCCAAAACCCAATTCGACCCGTGTAAAGTAATATTGAAAAATTCTACAAAAAAGTCAGTGCGACAAACTTCATCGGTATTACTTACAACGACATCCAGTTCACCCTTTGTGCCGTGAATGATTTTGACAATATTTCTTATTGACTTTTCCCAAATGTAGAGTGCATGCTGACGTGCTGACCCAGCACAAACATATTCCCCATCTCCAGAAAAGCAACATTTCTTCCAAGTTGTCCTACAAAAAGAAAAAAAAGGGAAAAGTCACTATTATTTCTTCTTCTTATTTATTTTACTATTTCTTACAATCGTTAAATTTATACGTGTGACCGTGTTTCCAATTCAGAAATCTTAGGAAGGAACATACAAAATTAATTCTTATAAGCTGCAAGAGATGAGGAAG